>NW_015506020.1:473273-474957 GCF_001515645.1 Sinocyclocheilus grahami
AACCTAAACTCAGACATGATCAAAATATATAGAAAGCTTTAAATTACTACTTTAAAACGAAAATAGACTCCTAATAAAATAAACTCTTTCATTATGTAATCTGTGCATTTCTCTCTAAAGGCACATCCAATTAGGAGATGGCGAGTCATTTTTTCATCACTATCATTGATGGAAGGCCCGATTATAATTTGCGTTTTATTTTATAATTCCGTACAGCTAAAAAATAAAACACTAAATATAACGGCATATATGTAAAACTTTGTCCTATAATTGTATTGCTGCTTTTTCTGATTTTTATGTTGCTCTGTTCTGAATACCTTAAAATTGAAAGGATTTGCTGCAACGCAATTTTGTATGATATGTTAATTATTTATAGTTTTTATCCATGCAGCAAATGCTTTAAAAAACAGCTTTAAAATGACTTTATTGCATTCCAGACGCTTTTAAAGCACTTTTCACTATAAATTTTACGGGTAGCTTGAATGTAAACATTGTCATGAATTCGTTGTATTCCCATTTGTAAAATAGCCAACAAATTAATTGTTGTAGGCTAAGCCGATCTCATGAAAGTGCGTATAGCACGATTTTCTGCTTCTATTTGGCGTAATATTTCTATCCAGAAATTGACTTTGGCATGCAAAAGACTGATCAATTCATAATTAATGGCATGGGTTCAGTCGACAGAAATACGGGACACACAGGCCTATAATAACTGCTGAAATGTTTGCGGGGCAAATCTCAGGTCAGTCTGAGCGCTCACGGTACTCACAGTGCTGTACACCTGCGGCCGCCACTGACTCGGACGGCTGTCGTGGTAATAAACACCGTAAACAGCAACCGTCCGCGCTTAATGCACATATCCTATATGAAAAGCATTTTAGGGGGCCCTTGGCTTTTGGGGGCCCAAGGCGGTGTCCTACCTTTGCCTAATGGGTAAGTCCGCCCCTGATGACAGGAGCAGGAACATATATCCCTGACTTGGATAAATTCATAAGTAAAAGATTATCATCTGAATTATCAATATATTCTGTTGTGGGTAGAGGAAGTGACACCAGACAGAGCTGTGATTTGCTCAGACTCTGCTTCTGTCTTAACTTCATTATCCAGCCACCAGTCATCTAGAGAAGATTTAATGAATGAAATTTTAATGTTAATATGGCGAATTCAAGGGAAAGGAATTTTCTAAGGGGTTCAGTGTGGAGTACGGAGGAGCTGAACACGCAGCGCCAACCGATACCTGGACTCGTGATGGCTTCAGAGTTGAGACAGAACAACTAATATAATAAAAGATAAAGTAGGTGGTGATATGCGCAAAGATTGCAACTCGTCATTAAACCAAGAAGAAGAAGAAGAAGAATAGGAATTTAGGAATGTGTTTTTTTATATATATATATAAGGGGGTTGATATCTGAAAAAACAGATGACTCTCTCTTCTTTGTGGACACTGGTGAAGCAGATGAAAAAGATACTCAAGCACGTGAGTGTAAAACCTCCTCTCTTTACTAAGTTAACAGTTTTTTCCCTGTGCAATCCATAACTGCTGTTTTTGTTATTAGAGACGACAGTCAAGAAAGGTAAACACTCTAAACCTCTGCGGATAGATCTCATCCTTCAGCCAGATTCACACATACCGGCCCCAAAAAAGTGAGTACAGTACGACTAGCTGTACGATTTACTTTCAAAA
>NW_015506020.1:477384-478779 GCF_001515645.1 Sinocyclocheilus grahami
CACCGTTCATGATACAGTCGGCTAAACTGCATTTTTGGTCTGCTTTAGGGGGTTGATATCTGAAAAAACAGATGACTCTCTCTTCTTTGTGGACACTGGTGAAGCAGATGAAAAAGATACTCGAGCACGTGAGTGTAAAACCTCCTCTCTTTACTAAGTTAACAGTTTTTTCCCTGTGCAATCCATAACTGCTGTTCTTGTTATTAGAGACGACAGTCAAGAAAGGTAAACACTCTAAACCTCTGCGGATAGATCTCATCCTTCAGCCAGATTCACACATACCGGCCCCGAAAAAGTGAGTACAGTACGACTAGCTGTACGATTTACTTTCAAAATGAACTGTAACCTGTATCCTCTTCTGGAGGGAGCTTCTGCCCACTGATGATCTCATCCTTGCGCTCCCAGTATTTCTTTGGGAATGTGAAGATAAAACAATGGAGCTTGGAAGGCTGTTGTGTGAACGGCCTTCCAGGATCTGAGGGCATTTTCTCCAATAAAAAAAATCTCTTCTTTCTTTTTGACCAGTGCCGTTTTATCTAGAGAACAGGGTGATGATTTAATGGTGAAGAAATTATATATTACAGTTAAATAACCGCATATGAAACATGCGCACAATTGGGGATTAATATTTCATTATAAGCATATCATGTCTTCGCTGTCGATTTAAGTCTATTTTATTTGTATAGCACTTTTCGCAATACACTTTTTATGTTTTTAATAATAATAGTTCACTTACAGAACAAAAATGTACAGATAATGTACTCACCCCCTTGTCATCCAAGATGTTCATGTCTGTCTTCAGTCGTAAAGAAATTGTTTTTTTGAGGAAAACATTTCAGGATTTCTCTCCATATTCTATGGTGCCCCCGAGTTTGAACATCCAAAATGTAGACTCTAAACGAGCCCAGCCGAGGAAGGAGGGTCTTATCTAGTGAAACGATCTGTTATTTTCTAAAAAAAAAACACAATTACTGTATTGGCCCGAATATAAGACGACCCTGATTATAAGACGACCCCCCTTTTCCCAGATGTACCTTTTGGAAAAAGGCTTTTTAGAAACCAAATCTGTTTTTTTCTCAGTAAAAAACATTTTGTCTTCAATTATTTTCATATTGCATATTTTTCCTATTTTAATTTGTTTTGAAAATATGGTAAAAACTGGTAAAATGTACAAACAATCACATTAAACTAGTAAAATGTACAAACAATCACATTTCAAAAATATACACTTTTTTTGATATACCATTAAAAAAAAAAACAGGTAGCCCATCTGAATTAGGACATTTAGGCTATCCATCTAATAGCAGCCTACCAACATCTTATTAACAGTAGAAGTTCAATCTTACTGTGGTCTTCAAATCTGGGTACTGTCTTGCGTTTTAAAATCACAAAGGG
>NW_015506020.1:479571-481494 GCF_001515645.1 Sinocyclocheilus grahami
CAATATTTCATATCCCCATGTTTATATATTATTAATAATTAATAATTTTTTTTTAGAAAATAACCAATCGTTTCGCTAGATAAGACCCTTCTTCCTCGGCTGGGATCGTTTAGAGCCCTTTGAAGCTGCATTTAAACTGCATTTTGGAAGTTCAAAGTCAGGAGCACCATAGAAGTCCATTATATGGAGAGAAATCCTGAAATGTTTTCCTCAAAAAAACAATTTCTTTACGAGATAAAGAAAGACATGAACATTTTAGATGACAAGGGTGTTGAGTACATTATCTGTAAAAAAAAATTCTGGAAGTGAACTACTCCTTTAATGCAGCTTCACAGAAAGTTATGGTGTTAATATTTGTAATATCTTAATACCTTAGTCACATTTAGCAGATAAGCGCTGTGCTCTAATAGTTTCCATTTTGTGCCAACATAAACAGTCAAGAAGTTCAGAATTGCTATATAGTAAATATCACTTGTACTTGCAGATTCTTACGTATTCAACATTATATATTATCCTGTGCAATGATATAGGCCTAAAGAATCACACAGCCAAAATTAGCTATATAGCATGTATTTATTTGTGTTAGCGTATTGTATTTATGGATGCGGGTACAGATAGATATTCTGTATATTCAACTTTAAATATATCTCTGATCAATAATATAGTTTACATTTTGTGGTGATAGAAATGAGAAAGCAATTGAGATTTGCTATAAAGTGATGTTAAATATTAAGGGAAATTATTTAGAACCAAATAGTTGGATTTTATACTGCACACATATTAGGATAATTTGATCATCTCCAACCCTATTTTTACATGACCCTGATTCTCCTAATATTCTTTTAGTGTCTTGGCATTCCAGCAGCCCAATGCTAAAAAGCAGCGGCGCATATCAGAGAATGCAGCAAAGTTGGCGGCCATGGGAGTGTTGCCACGAAGAGAAAAGCTTCTTCAACTCCGAAGGGCTGCAGCCGCCTCTGGGGTGTCAGTTAAAGAACATCCAGTGGCCAATAATAATCCAGATAGAGCATTTTATGACCTGTGGAGTGCAGGCAGTGAGTAGAGTTAGTCTTTACACTTTCTCTTGTGATGTGATGTACGCAAGTGGCACAATATGACTTGTCTTCTCAATGTCCAACAGCACCAGAGACGGCTGATCCCTACTATCTTGAACAGACTAAGAAAAAGCTTGTCAAGGTGAGAACAGTGTGTTCTTTTCTGTTGTGATAATTCATAGCCATTTTGACAATGGTGTTGCTAGTGGCTGGCCAATATTTCAGTCATTATTTGGTATTTTGTAATTATCATTTTTTATTTCTTAATTATCAGTAATTACTTTTAATTATTTGGTATTTTTTAATTATTAATAATCGTCATCTGGTATTATTTTTTTAATCAAATGTTGTGAACAGGATTTTGACAGTACAGGTGTACAAGGAGTCCATTCTTACTAAAAAATACTACACTAAGACTATAAGAAGTAGAATCTAAAGTAGAAATGTTTTTGAAAGTTATTTATCTTTTATTTCCACAAATTTTTCTTAATATTTATTTTTAAACTCAAACTATTTCTTATTAAAGTGCCCCTATTATGGATTTTTGAAAATGACCTTTCATGCAGTGTGTAACACGTGAATGAAAACACCCTGCAAAGTTTTAAATCTGAAAGTGCACAGTGTATAAAGTTATTGTCTCTCAAAAGAAAGAGTAGACTCTGAATCATTGAAACGAGTCGTTTTTAAAACGAATCCCAAGCCGTTTCATGTTGAAGTCAACATGAAACATTTGCATATTACCCGCCCACTTGTTGGTCTTTTCGGGTTGGTCTGAATGAAAATGCAAATTCATTCTTTGCCACTAGGTGCTGCTTTAGGAGCGGTAAAATAGCGGTTTCCCCGTTAACGGCTGTAAACAAAGCAGCAC
>NW_015506021.1:0-8529 GCF_001515645.1 Sinocyclocheilus grahami
CTACTCAGGGAACCATGGTTACATAAGTAACCCGAGACGTTTCTATTTATTTACAAAGATCATGAGCAGTACACATGATTTTTACACACACACACACACACACACACACACACACACACACACACACACACACACACACAAACAAACAAATCAAAGTGAAATTAGCAGAAACTCACATGGAAATACACGTGACATACTACGGCCACTTGACCCTCCCTACAATGGCCCTTTTTCCCTTTTTCTGCAGAAGGAAGAGTTAACAGCTGTAAAATCTGATCTGAAGATTTTAATCATGTACACACAAGTCGGCCTGAATAATTAATTAATCCCACTCCAAAACTCTGAGGGAGATTATGTTTTAGGGACTGGCAACAAAAAAACAGCTGGCACAGACCCGCCTCCCTCTGTAGCTGAGCAGATTGTATGTGATTTTTACTGTTTGTTACATTCCCTGTGCTCTTCTCTGTCACAGCTAGAACAACATGAGAAGGAGTAGCATGTCCAGGAGCTATTTAGATAAAAACCTGTCAGAGCTTTTAGTTTCACAAAACTACCTATTCAATGAAGGATCATTTGTGGTGCTTATTTACAGTTTTTAATGCATGATGATATCAATCTGACAATGAAAACTGTGATGCATTGATTACAGATTGAATAATAAAATATAGGTAACTACTACTAATGTACTATTCTTATCCAAAACATAGTTCTTGACCTAGTTTCAGTTTTAAAAAATCTACCAAATGCAGATCCAGTGTGGATTTGTAAAATGGTGCCTCCAATTACAGTACATGTTTTCAGCATTTTTTTTTTATTTTTATAAATGTTACTTGGATTAAAAATTGCAATTTAAAGGAATACTTTAGATTAATTTAATACTTTAAATACTTTACTAAAATTGCTGAAAATTTCCTCACCCTCAGGCCATCCAATATGTAGATGAGTATATGAGTCCTCTATCCATAATATCGCTACCTCGAGTGAAAAAAAGTAATCGTCTGAATCAGGAGCACAGATAAAGCACTATTTACAAGAGATCCAAAAGAGTTCTAAATAAATATGTTGGCTGATTTTTCACTGCAGAGGATCCATTGGTGAGCAAGTGATGTAATGCTACATTTCTCCAAAGAAACAAACTCATCTACATCTTGGATGACCTGAGGGTGAATTATTCCTTTAATCAAAAGCAGAGTAAAAACATACAGCCATATAGTTGGTTCAATATAGTAGGGGTCTAAACTCAAGATACCTGCCAGTATATAAGGACTAAAATAAATAGCAATGAATTTGAAATTACTTTTTTTTCAGTTGTACTGGCAAAATATAAAGTGTCTGCAGCTGTAGGTGATTCCCGCCAACTTAATCACAAGCATACATCACAAATCCAGTGTTAACAGACCTATTTATAATGAAAATTATCTAGTTTTGTCCTGTCTGGTGAGATACATGTAACTTTTTAGTCAGATGCAAGCATGCATGCTGTTATTATATGTATAGTATATGTAACTAAAAATTAAAAGAAAAATAGTAAACCAAATATGGCAAGTGAACAGGTCATTTTACACCACAGATATATAACATCTGAGTGCTTGGAGAGAAAATAGTTAATTCAAAGTAGGTTGTAGCAGAATAACAGAGCTCAAAGATAGAAACATGTAGACATAAAAACCTGCTCAGCTGTGAGAGTTCAACACAACACCTGCTTTGTTGGAACATGAATCATCAGATGGCAATATTGAAAGCTTGAGATGCAAAGATTCTTCTGCTTCAGTAGGGTTTATCATCACACCACCATATATACATACAGTATATTATATCACTCCATCCATCCATTGCCCAATCCACCTGTCTTATGTAGGTTCACGAGGATACTGGAAACCAAAGGCAAGGAAACACACTGGACAGATAGACAGGCAGACTAAATGCACATTATGGAACAGTACGGACTCCCAAATACAAATGTAATAGTAGACATGGTAAATTAAGTATTAAGTGATGGTATGATAAAAGCTGACATATAAAATAATACTGAAATATTAAAACGTACCACATAGTTGAGGAAGCACCCATTTTCAATGTTCAAAAATAAGGTACAAAGCAAGCGTGCATGTAGACATGTTTGTTTTCCTGTTTTCAGTAACTTTATATTGGTAATCATTGGCAGAGCAGGAGCTAATCCTTTCCTGCAATCTCATCCAATCGGGTGAACTCAGCCAGCTTTATCTTCCCTTCTTTTTGTAATGATAATAATAACCAGTCACTGTCCTTTCATCTTTCTCTCCATTACTATTGTATCCTCTGCCTTTTGCAGGATCAGAAAAGCAGATGGCCTTTTTGGCTTTGCTTAATGTAATCCCCACAGGAAATTCATTTTAAATAGGAGCTCAAAATCTTTAAGTAGGTGGTCTTAGGTCCAGTACCACATGTTTTCAATAAAACTGTGGTCTTTCATTTGCTCCATTTACTGATTGTTAATGCAATGTCAAAATGCTGAATTAACATAAAAAGAAAATCTATAATACTGTAGCGTCTGGACCAATCAAACACACAATTTTTCATTTGATTTAACAAATCAGTTATTCATTAGATTAACAAAACGTTCACAGACCCCTCACCCAATAAACATACTGGGTGCCAAGTTGTCTGTGAACAGGGCCCAGGACCCTGGTTACCATGGCAACCCTGACACCAGATACATTTTACGACCTAATGGCATGTTTAGAGTCACCCCTCTCACTACAATTTCCATAGGAAATCCACAGTGCACAGTGAAAAATTGACTCTTCTCTAATTAATTAATAGGAAAACCTTTCTTTGAATGAACACACATATCCTGCAGGTCATTGTGTATATTATTGCTGTCTTGTATATTATCTGTTGTATTGTAGGCTAGTTTATGCATGCTTATGATAGAACCACTCATTCATGTGACCTTACATATAACGTGTTTGGTCTCTATTAATTCGTATTCGGATTATCTAATTGAGAGTGTATATTGTATGTTTATACCTATGCAACATATTAGTGTTCTAAGAATCTTTATTAGTTTGTGCATCAACACCCAAGCAAATTACATATGCGAAATACCATGCTTAGAGACAAAGGGTCGTAAAACCCTCCAGCAATTGCCACCTCCCGCTTGGAATTTCCGTCTTTCTCATTGGACAAGCCCCTCTCGAGAGGCGTGAATCTTCGCAGACTTCAAAGGCCGCACTTCATGTGACCCGCCATGAGTCGGTGGTTCGGTTAGATTCTAAGATGAAGACATGAGCTAGAACGCTTCTGCAACCCCCTAAGTACGTGCCAGGCTTCGGCCTTGACTTTTCCATTCAACAAGATTCTCTGACTCAAACTGGTTCTTTTTCATCAACCAAATTCAGCAAAGATCAACTGGGACCTTCAGACTGCATCAAGCCTTTCTTTCAGACAGACGAGACGTGCAAGTATTCAAACTTAGTCTTATTAATTGATACATTAGGTATCATTTGCACCTTTTTACAAAGGTGTGTTTGAACTATTACAAAGGTGGGTTTGAACTAAGAATCTGATGTCTCCTTCAGGCTGTAGATCTGCTGAATATGCAAATGGTTCCATAACTTCATATTCTTATTTTCTCTTCTCTCTACTGCGTTAAGCTTTAACCTATTCCTATACAAACTGTATGTATGTGTGTGTGTGTGTGTGTGTGTGTGTTAGACCAGTTTAAGTGTTTATGTAGTATGTTAGACTAGTTTAAGTGTTTATGTAGTTAATAAAGTCTTACTTGTATCACACTTGACGTTGTTCATTGTTTGCTCATAACTGGAGTCACTTAATCATGCAGATTTATGCTACAAGCTATTTGTAGAATTGTACAGTAAGAAAGTTATTTCCCTTAACCAGGAAATTAACATTCTTAGAATTGACAGACAGTTGACCCTGAGAGGTCAGCTAAATATCTACAGCGGATCTAAATATTTATAATTAATTATAACTAGTTATGATTAATTATTCATATTTCCCCATGAGCTGACTTGCTACAATACTGTACCTGGAGCTGCTCATCTGGTGCAGAATCCAACGGCACTGCTGTTTGTAGTTTCTTATTGCTACTCGGTTCCATATCCAAGGTGGGGTTTTTTTATGTATGTAAGATACATTTTGGAAATTGGAAATTAATTAAAAACTGTAAATAAATAAATAAATAAACAAACAAACATCGAATTTGAGTATACAGCAACCATTAAATGGGTGTCAATGGAGAAACATGCTTTTTCAACAGATGGTGTATAGTTCACCAGCAGGTGCTAACTAAATCGTTCAACCAGTCAAATCTTGACCTCTTGAAACAGATAATTTTATACTAAATCCCCCTCAAAGAAATGGCCTGAAGATGCAATTAAGCCTATTTTTTTTTCGCCCATTAATCATCTGTTTTAGGGAAGCTTGGCTTGTTTTCATCTTAAAAACCCTGAATATTTTGCTGCATGTGAGCAATAATTAATACATTAGATCTGGCTCAGTTATTATTTATTATAAGCTTCATGCCTATTCCACTGTTAATTGACTTGTCTTCTTTTTTTCAAGCTCTGCCAATGATTTCTCTTTGGAGCTTTCCTAAACCACTTCCATCTAGGTTGTAATGTCACACATAAAATTCCTTGGCACATTAAGCCCTTTTTTTTCTTCAGTAAGGAGGCAAATACAGTTATCCGTTTCATCAAGGATGTTATTGCATAAATGTATGAAAGATCCTTGCATTTGCATTCATGTATCCTCTCTACTCAGAAGCCCCCTTCATTTCCCCTATAAGCGAGCCCTCTTTGCTGCTGGAAAGGTCAGGCCTCAGCTAGGCGATGACCCGCAAGAAGAGCTTTCATTAAAAATCAATTGCTGGGACCTTTTCATGGGGAGCAGTTTAGCTCAGGACACTCATGAAATGCTTAGAGAGAGAGAGAGAGAGAGAGAGAGAGAGCGAGAGAGATGACCTGAGGGTATCTCAAACACAAGGCTCAAATATGAGCAAATATGTGTTTAATCTGTTCATCCCACTACTTCTGAAGTGCTAAAACACACAATATTTAACAGGATTCTATGTGTTTCTTTGCCATGTATGTGTGTGTATATAAATATATATGACTCTGTCTGCCACCGAGGTAGAAGCCTCTGCATTGTGTTTAAAATGTGTATTTCAAATGGGAGATTGCCAGTAAAAGAAGTGGAAGATTTACATTTCCTAAACAGTGCTGTCAGAATTATTCTTGTGTGGATCATTCGTTCCAGCAGCTTTACTAAATGGCCCATTTGATAGGCCATAGGGCATTTGATGGGTTGCCTGGCCTTTTTTTTAAATGTATATTTAACAAACACACAGAGACTAAGAAATAAGAAAGTTTTTTTTAAATATATTATACTAAAAATTATGTATTATGAATAATGAATACTAATACATTACCAGTAATACACAACAATACAAAATAATAAGTTTATTCAAATGTATGTAAAAAAATTATGATGTTATGTTAATTTATTACAAGATGTTATGAAAAATAAGGTGATTAAGTTATTTTAAAAGAGACAATTATCATTAAACTACACTTAAATTGTTAATAATAAATTAAAGTCCAAATAAAATATTATAATGATAGTGTTGCATTGTAAACAATAATGCATGCATACATGATGATGATGATGATGATGTTTAATATAGTGATTATTATTATTATTATTATTATTATTATTATTAAGCATTATTATCCCATCCTTATCATAATATAATGATACATTAAAATCAAAGGAATTATTATATTATTAATTAATAATATCATACTACTTATATTAATACAAACAACAATGACAATAATAATGATGATGATGATGATGATGATGATTATTATTATTATCAATAATTATCTGCTTATAGTTATATAATCATAGTGTGTTCCTGTTTTCACAGTTTATTAGGTTATTTTACAGAACGAAAGAAGAAAAAAAGGAGCAGGAGAAAGATAAAGACTGTGCATATGTGTGCATTTCTCATTACCATTACAAATCTTCAGCTAGATATAAGTATCCAGGTTTGAAAATGTGTGTACAAAGTCCGGGTCAAAAGTGCATTCGAGTATGAACTTACGCACATCGACTCTCTCTTTATCGAAAATTAAAGCAGTTTGCTCATTAACTACTGAACACAGACATCTTCAGTAGCCCCTTTGTTATTGTTCCCCACCATGCCATACTACAATTACTGCAGGCAGTTTGTGATATTACAGCCTTGATTATAACTGCTATTCCACTTGTGCAAGAGCCTCTCATCATAATGGAGCGTCTAGCAAAACAGCTCAGCCAATTAGGTTTCATTTAGTCCCTTATTGCAAATGTCACATCAAGAGCGATTGACCCTGGGTCTGTACCCCCCCACACCGCCCTACACTCTCCCTCATACAAAACTAGTCACAGCACAGCGTAATACTCCTGATGCTCATACGGATACCAGCCGTGTATTCCCGCAATAATTTGCAAGGGCAACTAGGCCAGTGCTGCCTGTCTGATCTGGCTAATGTGGCTGTAATCAAATGAGGGAAATGGCTCTTATGCAGGTCAATTATGTATCTGCCGCCCTGCTGAGGAGACGTGGCCTGAGTGGAAACAGGGGCTCGGAGGGACCAGCAGGGACGCCGTCCTCCCACTCATTCTCTCTTCCTGCTGTGCATCAATATTCAGGCAGGGCAGGAGCAACGACAGGAAAGAATGTAGTTGGCTGTCATTCAGTGCTGTTCCCTCTCCTCGATTTCTTTTAATTATCATCTTCCTGCTACTCAGACTTTAATAAACACCTATGATGTTTCCTTCTGTGGTTCAGCAGGTGTGAGCTACTCTATATATTGTCTTGCACTTGAGTTTTGAATTTCAGGTCTCACCAAATTCCATAATATATACATACATACATATGTACACTTTTTCTATTTAAATGTATTATTATAAAAATGATGGTGATAACCATGCTTAAAAATTATGTATTATGATTACGATGATAATATATTTTTTTAATGTATTATTAAGGTTTTAGTTTAATGCATCATTATGAAAATAAAGGTGATAGTGAAAATAATCATCACGATCATGGTAGTCATACATTCAAATTAAGTTTAACATCATTATTAATAATAATAATAATGATAATAATAATAAAAATAATAATATAGATGCATTATGCGCAAATAGTCATATTAGTGCTTTCATCTTTTCATAGCCTTCCAGTTTTTCCCTAGAAAAAAAAAACTGTTTAATATTTTGCAGGTGTCAACAAAGACCATGGTCACCATCACACCACAGGTATATATTTAGCCAGAGAGTTTTGTGGGCTTGTATAAACATGAAAGATGTGTATTTATGCGAAGAGGCACAGATTAAATGAAGTTTTCATTTTTTGAGATTGTTTAAGATGCTGTCTTCTCCTAATTGACATCAGTGAATCACCGCCAATGATTGCTGCAATGACTTTAATCACATAAACCTTTAAGTCAATTACTGTCATGTCATTTCTGAATACACAAGAAGTCAATTAGCAAATGATGGTGTTTAACAACAGTTACTGTTGTGTGAACACATTTTAAAACATGCCTGTTAAAAAGGGCCCCATGACACCTTTCACTACAAAAGCTGGAACTGACTTTGCAAACATTTTATGTCAATTCACTGATATTTTCCACTCTTTCGTCTTGTTCTCATCGTACATGTCCCACTGTGATACCTGCTGCTAGTACACTGGGACATCGGCTAATGATGCCGAAAGCTGACATAAGTTTGGATATCGTCTGATCTGGCTAAGGATTTGGCAATGAAGCGTGTTTTGGCAGATGAGGTTTTTTTTGTGATGTAGCCAGGGGGCAAGACATCTTCCACTTGGCTATAAACTGCTTTGGGAGAACAGAAAGCCCCACATGAAAACAAATTCGTGTCACCTTCATCCTCCTGACCTGTCGTTCCAAATAGACCAACATATTTTTAGTCAGCTAAGAAGATTTCCTTGTGCTTCATGCAGCGCTCCCAACTGGCTTCTCTCACAATCATTACACAGTTAGCGATTTCCAGGTGTTCATGTTAGCGTGCACAGCGAGCACGTCAAAACCCTGGGGAAAACTTTTAGGTCTAATGTGACAGTATTGCTCTGATGTCCTACAGGTAAAGTGACATTCATCGTCCTGCCTTGAGACTGGGTGACCCCAAAGAGCTCGCTCAGGAAAAAGATTGAGCTTCTGTTTTTCATGGGAGATCATTTCATAGCCCTGGCTCCAGGGACAGTATTGGAAGTGTGTCAGGAGAAGTCACTCTATATGTTGATATAAGAGCGGAGGGTCAGGGAAAAGGAAGAGTCTGTTAGGAGAGGAAGCTCCAACAGTTCTACATCGATCCGTTTGGCCTCGGATGGCGAGACATGTTTGGTCAGCAGGAACACTCTATCATTCATCCATGAGGCCACATATAGAACATCAATGGCATTAGTGGCCTCAACAAAACACAACATTGGATCTTACATATATATATATA
>NW_015506021.1:8597-38764 GCF_001515645.1 Sinocyclocheilus grahami
GATTAGTGGCCTCAAAAAAACACAACATTGTATCTTACATATATATATATATATATATATATATATATATATATATAGTCCTTTACTGATTCCAAATTGCATGACAAACATTGTAGTTATAATGTAATCCATTACATTACACATTTTAGGTAATATAATCAGACTACTTTTAGATTACTTTTGACCTAACTCGTTTATCACATTGATTTAAATAGGATAATCTTGTACCATATTGATATAAAAACACAAAGAGTAAGAAAATATATTCCATTCGTTGTTATTAACAACATGAAGTGCATTAAACATGACTTTAGGTAAAGGTTTCCCAAACTGGGATCTGTGAATTTAATGAAAAGCTAATAATGAATCAAATCATAAAAAAGTGTAAAATTAAAACAACTAATTTTAAAATAACATAAATCAAAATAAAACACTTACAAAAAAAATGTCATGTCATGTGACCAACGTCAGAGAACCGCGAACATGCAATTGTGATACTTAATTATTAAAATATTTATTTTAACATTTCAGGGGTACTTCAAATAAATAAGTGAAAGAGGTTCAGATGACATATACAGTTTGGGAATCCCTGCATTACATGTAAATAAGAAATAACATGCATTTGTGCATTTTAATGTGTTTGAAAGGCAAAAGCCTTCCAAAGACATATTAAAACATGGTTAAATAACCTACTAAATCAAATAACAATTAATTTGTTCATCAGTATTTGATGCAATGTTGAAACTTCTTAAAAGTGCAATGATGCACTTCTTAAACCTAAAATTATTTTTGTAAATCAAGTGGCCAAATGCTATGTGACTGGTCTTTTCTGTGACTGTCCACAAAACTGGAAGCATTACGGGTGTATATACTAAAAAGGAACATTTAATATATGAAACAGAGGAATTAGGGAGAATCAATAAATTATAAATAATTTATTGGTGTAGTGTGAATAATACATAATCATGAAATCAATAAAAAGTAACTGTAGTCTGATTATGATTACAAGTATTTTAAAATGTAATTTAATCTAATTGCAAGCATTTCATTTTTGGAATCTGATTACGTATATATATATATATATATATATATATATACAGTGGGTACGGAAAGTATTCAGACCCCCTTAAATTTTTCACTCTTTGTTATATTGCAGCCATTTGCTAAAATCATTTAAGTTATTTTTTTTTCCTCATTAATGTACACACAGCACCCCATATTGACAGAAAAACACAGAATTGTTGACATTTTTGCAGATTTATTAAAAAAGAAAAACTGAAATATCACATGGTCCTAAATATTCAGACCCTTTGCTAGGGTCTGAATACTTAGGACCATGTGATATTTCAGTTTTTCTTTTTTAATAAATCTGCAAAAATGTCAACAATTCTGTGTTTTTTCTGTCAATATGGGGTGCTGTGTGTACATTAATGAGGAAAAAAAATGAACTTAAATGATTTTAGCAAATGGCTGCAATATAACAAAGAGTGAAAAATTTAAGGGGGTCTGAATACTTTCCGTACCCACTGTATATATATACGTAATCAGATTCCAAAAATACTATACTTTACTGTATAAAGTGAATCTGTCTGGGAAGTTACATTATTGGCAACAAGTGATTGTTGTAGTAAGTCAGTGAATCATGAAGAATGAAGAGATTTGTTTAATGCTGGTTCATTAAACAATGAAAAAGTTTTTATGAATAAGTCACTGAATCATTCACTCAACCAATTCCTTTAAAAATTAATTCAGGAACAAAAACACTACTACATGTTGCTCAGAGATGCCCAACAGTTCCGATGCTAAAAAAGTTTCGCAAAAAAAAGATACAAATTAAATAAAATACAAAATTAACTTCTTCAGTGAAAACAATATAATTCTATGTATTGTAATTTAATTTATATGTAGACATATAACTTTTAACTTATTTGTTATACTGAAAATGTGTAATGAAATAATTTGTAACAAAAATGTATTAAATGTTTTTTTTTTCTTCTTTAAAATAACATACATTTATTTTTTATGTAGCATAATTAAATCTGACATTTTCATTTTAGTGGGAGGACTTGTGCTGTTGACTTGTGCTGTTGCTAAAGCGACAAGATATCTAAGAAATAATAAGAAAATATTGTTTGGTTTTGTTTTACGGGTTAAAATCCAACATGAATATAAATTAAGTTAATGTGCTCAGGCAGTAAACATGTCTTCACATCATCTTGCATCATGCAAGTATGTGGATCACAGCCAGACATGTATTTGTCTTTGAAGAGTTTTTTCTCAGCTGGTTCAAGTGTTTCATCATTTTCATTCTGCCGCCTCTGGCTCGGACAAGGCACTTTTGATTCTCTTAAAGCAGAGTCTAAAAGAAGCACCCAACAACAATTCTGTTCTGCAATGGATCACTTATGAATGCGAATTTAATAGCGAGTCACGGCTTTTAACATCATGCCATTCGACTTCCATCAGGCTGATCCACGTAGATACTGTATACCAACTTGTCATTAAATGTGATCACTCCCTGTGCGCTATTTCATCTGCATGTAAACAATATAACGATATCAGACAGCAATGACCATATTCGATTGCAAATGAATGCTGATTTCATAGCCAGACGGATCACAGGTCACAAGCTAACAAGATTTTATTGTTCAATTACTGCGTGATTGACACATAATCAGCTGTTATACGGAGACATTTCTCCATAAAGCCATTTGCTCTGAGTTTTCAAACAATACAAAGCAGAAGATTTGAAAATATTACCTGAGCCATTGTTAAGCCCCTTCTCGTAACTCAGCTTTCATTAGCATAGCTACTCTGCGCCATGCTACGTGCTAAATTGGAGATTAGGGAGGCTGCTGAAGGGGATATAAGGGAACAGAACTGTAATGAGTGTTAACCATGTAGGCTGCCTGGTCTTATTGAATAAATAAATAAATAAGAAGATTAGGGACTGCTTAAATATCTTTGTGCACCTGTGTGCCGTACTTCCCGAGCACCTCATAAAGCAACAGCCCTGCTAATAAATGAGCAGCTCTTATACAGGTAATGTTTCTACTTTCACCTCGTTCACATTTAAATATTCCCTTTATTCCAGCTCATATTCACAAATGGCTCTCGAATGTCTTTCTTGGTGAATTTAGCATAAGTCAAATTTTTTTTCTTGTGGACAATTCCATTTGCCCATATGAAACCGGCCCTTATTGTTAAACTAATGGCACCATTTGCTCTCATACAGTATGTGTGATGGTTTATGTTAATGCAGAGGTCGCAGGTCTTTTTATTAGTTTAATGCTACAACAAAGCCGGCACAGTCATGATAATAACAACAATTGTACTGTGCAATTTGATAATATTTAATCTTTTCTTTTACAATTTGCAGGAAACTCACATTGCATTTTAAGCTATTACATTGCATATTTAAGAAACCGAACCCATGACATTTGCTTAAGCCTAGTGCCATGTTTCTGAGCTACAGAAAAGCTCTGTGTCTCATACTGTAATTCTGTGTTGTCTTCTAGTTTGTATAATGGTGGCTAAGTAAATTATAATTATTTTAAATTTGAACAAATTACAAAAATGCAAAATAAAAGCATGCTTAGCCTTTATAAAAGCTTTAAATATGGAAGCCTGTTTCTGCCCCAGAATAAATAAATAAATGCATACATACATAAATAAAGGTAATTGTGACTTTTATCTCACAATTCAGACATTTTTTTCCTCTCAATTCTGAGAGATAT
Source organism: Sinocyclocheilus grahami (assembly GCF_001515645.1). Taxonomy (NCBI): domain Eukaryota; kingdom Metazoa; phylum Chordata; class Actinopteri; order Cypriniformes; family Cyprinidae; genus Sinocyclocheilus; species Sinocyclocheilus grahami. The sequence continues at coordinate 12,335 of NW_015506021.1, forward strand.
TTTGAGATATAACCTCAGAAATGCGAGATGTAAACTGTGAGACTTTGTTCTTGAAACTCTCGCAATTCTGCAATTATTTTTCATTGAATTCTAAGTTTACATCAGCTTTTTTTTAAGCCACAGAATAAAAGATAAAGGTAATTGTGGCTTTTATCTTGCAATTTTACTTCTTTTCCAAGAATTGTGAGATAAAAAGTTGCAAATACCTTTTTATTTATTTTTTTTATTCCATGGCAGAATTGGACTTCCAATTCCAATAGGAATTGGAAATATATATATATACAGTGGGTACGGAAAGTATTCAGACTCCCTTAAATTTTTCACTCTTTGTTATATTGCAGCCATTTGCTAAAATCATTTAAGTTCATTATTTTTCCTCATTAATGTACACACAGCACCCCATGTTGACAGAAAAACACAGAATTGTTGACATTTTTGCGTTACTGCGTGATTGACACATAATCAGCTGTTATACGGAGACATTTCTCCATAAAGCCATTTGCTCTGAGTTTTCAAACAATACAAAGCAGAAGATTTGAAAATATTACCTGAGCCATTGTTAAGCCCCTTCTCGTTACTCAGCTTTCATTAGCATAGCTACTCTGCGCCATGCTACGTGCTAAATTGGAGATTAGGGAGGCTGCTGAAGGGGATATAAGGGAACAGAACTGTAATGAGTGTTAACCATGTAGGCTGCCTGGTCTTATTGAATAAATAAATAAATAAGAAGATTAGGGACTGCTTAAATATCTTTGTGCACCTGTGTGCCGTACTTCCCGAGCACCTCATAAAGCAACAGCCCTGCTAATAAATGAGCAGCTCTTATACAGGTAATGTTTCTACTTTCACCTCGTTCACATTTAAATATTCCCTTTATTCCAGCTCATATTCACAAATGGCTCTCGAATGTCTTTCTTGGTGAATTTAGCATAAGTCAAATTTTTTTTCTTGTGGACAATTCCATTTGCCCATATGAAACCGGCCCTTATTGTTAAACTAATGGCACCATTTGCTCTCATACAGTATGTGTGATGGTTTATGTTAATGCAGAGGTCGCAGGTCTTTTTATTAGTTTAATGCTACAACAAAGCCGGCACAGTCATGATAATAACAACAATTGTACTGTGCAATTTGATAATATTTAATCTTTTCTTTTACAATTTGCAGGAAACTCACATTGCATTTTAAGCTATTACATTGCATATTTAAGAAACCGAACCCATGACATTTGCTTAAGCCTAGTGCCATGTTTCTGAGCTACAGAAAAGCTCTGTGTCTCATACTGTAATTCTGTGTTGTCTTCTAGTTTGTATAATGGTGGCTAAGTAAATTAGAATTATTTTAAATTTGAACAAATTACAAAAATGCAAAATAAAAGCATGCTTAGCCTTTATAAAAGCTTTAAATATGGAAGCCTGTTTCTGCCCCAGAATAAATAAATAAATGCATACATACATACATATGTACATGAATAAATAAAGGTAATTGTGACTTTTATCTCACAATTCAGACTTTTTTCCCTCTCAATTCTGAGAGATATTTTGAGATATAACCTCAGAAATGCGAGATGTATACTGTGAGACTTTGTTCTTGAAACTCTCACAATTCTGCAATTATTTTTCATTGAAAAGCCACAGAATAAAAGATAAAGGTAATTGTGGCTTTTATCTTGCAATTTTACTTCTTTTCCAAGAATTGTGAGATAAAAAGTTGCAAATACCTTTTTATTTATGTTCGATTGCATCAGTGATTAATATCTGCAAACCATAATTACCTTAGTTCACTTTTGAAAAAGAAAATAATGAAACTTTGGATTTGGCCTTTGGTTGTGGGACTGAGTCCAAAGCACCCTGTAAAACATTATACTGCCACCCACTGATTGTATTAAAATGCAATAAACAGCATTTCTAAGTGAAGCTGAAGTAAATATTAATAATAGCAAAATAGTTTTGCCATCTGCGTTAATTGTCTCAGGAGCATAAAGCACACTGAAGCGCCATATTATCTACAAAAACCTTTGACTATGCCACACTATTCTGAACTTTTAATAAGGCATAGTATATTCCCTCATTACCATGAAAACTCATTATCATGTTAGATATTTGAAGTATTTTATCCTTTATTTAAGGCATAGCAAGATAGTTAGAAAAGTGTCGCTGAGAATTTTGTCAAGTATCAAAAAGGCATCTGTGTAAGTATTGTATGTGTCAGTATTGTCCTTACATGGGTGTGATCTGATAGTTTGCTGTCTGCTGGTGAGTAGAGTGTACCGTGGGAGCGTTTTTCCCCTCTCATTGCCTCCTACTGTGAGGATTGTCTGTTTGACTAGAGAATCCCGGCATTTCTCTCTCCTGAGCTTACACGAGCTGCTCCGCTCCATTCAAAGCCCATTTTCTGCATTCATCTCATGGTCGTGCTCCTGTCAAAGCTTGGCTTTCAAGGATGAATCCATTCAGTTCTACCCAGGTTTACCAAGCTTAGAAAAAATTCTACATGCTCTGACTTGCCTATTTGTATGAATGTTTGCCTGCATATGTATGTGTGGCCTGAAAGTGTGCAGGATTCATTAAGCATGTTATGTTTTACAGATGCTCATCTCAGCTTTCTGTTGTGACCTTAATGGCATATGTTTTGTAAGTGTAGAACATTAAGAAATAGCATGTTTAATGCCATTGTAATAAAATATATCTTTCTTTTGTGTATCCGAGTTCTCAACCCAGACAGAGACCTGAGGTCATGACCCAGGGCCAATTTATCTTTGGTTAGACCTTTAATGCTTCCTGCACTTTCTTTCAGTCCTATTTGCTGTTTTGAACGGCATTTTACATTTATGTATGCTGTATATGAATGAATAGTGAAGCAAAGCATCTATTTTCAGAAAGGGGACAAATGAAAAATGGTAATACAAAATGTGTGGTTTTGTGTATTATGAGGTCAAGATGAGGTGTCATCCATTATCCTTTTTCAGTTTTTCTCATCCTTTGTCTCATTCTATCATGCATTTGATTAAGACAGAGCTCTTGCAGGAGGCTTATGGAAGGATTAGGCTGTTAAAACACTACTTTATTTTGTAATGTTATGTTTTGAATGTGTCTGTTCTCTTGCTCTGTCATTACAGTAAATGTGACATTGCTTAAGAATGTTAATAGAGAATAAAAAGAGTCCTCTGGATATTGGGAATTGTATTCCTTATACACAAATATACTGCCTGTATCAGACAAATATTATTTGAAAACATGGAATTAGCTTTTATTTTTAAGCTGAAGACACACATATTAAAAATAAGATAACTATAAAATATTTGTCATGCTTTAAATACCCCTCCAAAAATGGTCACTGGGATATTTAATATATTGCCAATAAGAATACAGAGAAAGATGATTTAAAGGTCTGGATGGTGTAATTGTGATTTCTAACAGCAGGGGTAACTGGGAAATGATAGATACGTGTAGTTTTTTGGAAAAATAAATAAATAAAAACAAAATAAATAAATAAATACAAATGTTTATACTGAAAACCAAACAAACAAACCTTGCTGTCTTGCTCTAGACTACAGAAAAAAATATAGATTCTGATAAACTGTGGTTTATTCATTGAACCCAACACTCATAAACTTAAGATGCTTGAATACAGTCTGTGCACTGTGATATGCTATGTCATCTTCTACAGGAAAGGACCTGGGTGACATGCTTAAAAGCAATTTGTGTTTTGAAAACCACATTTCCATTGTTTCTAGAGCAGCATTTTTCCACCTTAGAAACACTGCTAAGTTATAAAGTATGTTCCTGATGCAGAAAAGCTAGTTCATGCATTCATGACCCAAAGACAGGATTATTGTAATGCATTACTGGCTGGATGCCCCGCAGTCTCCATAAACAAGCTTCAGTTGATTTAAAATGCATCAGTGACAGTTCTTAGCAGGTCCAGAAATCTGATCAAATCAACTGTATATACATGACTACTTTCTTATAAAGCTCTAAATTGCATAGGTCTGGAGTCTGATTAGCAAATGTTATCAGAACCAAGTTGAAGTTGGGTGGGGCCACTTTTACTAAAATGTTTATAACTCTTGAAAGGAATGAGCTATTTTCACCAAACTCGGGAACATAGATGAATGAGCTTAATCATTGGTCAAATTACAAAAATTGGGGAGTTTGACCACTTGGTGGCACTATAACAGAAAAAAACAGGAAAATGGCTGTAACTACACACCCACTTTTCTGATTGACTTTGGCATGCAGTGTCTTTGTCCAAGGTGCCACCAATATCTACGAGGGCATTGGTGTATCTTGAAAAACATGGCCACCATTAGCCAGTCAACTTTGAGCACCTATTAGACAAGGTTGCCGGAGGTCAATCGGAACAAAACTTTATGGGCCTGTTTGATTCATGGCCCTATAGGTCTGTGAGAAATTTGAAAGAAATCAGCCACTAGGTGACACTATTGTGTTTTACGCCTCATATATCACACACGTTTTCACACATACACACAATATTCATATAACGTTAGATCTTCTCATTCTGAACAACTTTCCCTCTCGAACTACTGCTGTCAATCAAACCGTTTGTTAAATATTTGACATTGTGTAAAAAAGCTACTTTTTCGAACTCGTTCTAGACAGTTAATCTGTTTTTCACCAAAATTGATACAGACCATCTTGAGATGGCCCTAACAAAAAGTTATTAAAGGCTTTTTGATAGACCCAGCTGTTCTCGAATAACGCACAAATGAACTTGACAAAGAGCTCACCAAAATGGACATGACTCTATAGCTGTGTCTCATTTAGAAGGCTGCATCCAGAGGTCGAATCCTCTGGAGGTCGCATCCTCTGTAGGATGCATATACGAAGTGTCCTCAACCTAGAATTAAACGAGACGGATCTCCTCAATACTTTATCGTGTTCAGACCACACTTGGAGTTTATGACAACCATGTCCTGAGGTTACCTGCATAATTTTGGCACAGTGCCATCTTGTGGTCAGGAGATATGAAAATTGCCAAAATGGATCTAAGGCGGTTTTTCTGCAATTATTTGGCATATTGGCACCAATCTATGTATGTGTCATCGTCACCAATCTATGTGTGTGTCATCGTCACCCCTAGTTAACCATACCACATCAATGTAGCAGCAGCGCCACCTATTGGTGAAAAGTGATAAATCATTAAGTGATATTTCTAGTGATTTTATTTATGATTTTTCAGCCTTTTGGGGTGAAATCATCTTAAAATGTCTATAATTGGTCGAGGGCCTTAAAATGCTTGAACCCTGAATTGCTGCTTGTAGCTATATTTTTAGTTATATAGCTTTTGCCAGACATATACCTAATTTAGTAGCCAAGCTATTTATTTATTTATTGTGATCATCCTTTTTATTCAATTTTAAAATATACACATCAGTTTTATTATATGCAAAGTAACACACACATATTTATGCATATCATAAAAAAATATACACAAACTATATCTAATTGCCAAAGCCCTTGAGAGCAATGAATGTGTGTGTATAATAAAAAATAAAAAAAAACACATAATCACATACAGAAAAGTGCTAACCAGAATATCAAATCAAAGCACATGTGAATGAGACTGTCTGTCGCTTATGATCTTCCATCTAGCCTACAGTTTATGTAGGTTATATATAATTGAATAATATACTCAATAAACATGACTAGAATAATGATCCTGCAGTAACCCCTATGCCAGAGCCACATCATGTAATGTCTGCCAAGCCACAGCCTGCACATGTCATGTCTGCCAAGCCAGTTCCTGCTCACGTCATGTCGGTCAAGCAAGAACCTGCTCACGTCATCCCAGTTAAGTCAAAGTCTACTCATGTTATGTCCACCAAGTTAAAGTCTGCTAACGTCATTTCTGCTACCCCTGGGCCTGGTCACGTCACGTCTACCATGCCAGAGCCTGCTCTCATCATACCGGCCACTCAAGAGGTTTTTCACAACATGGCTGACATTGAAGAGCTTCGTCGCAAGATGGCGGCCACACAAGAGTCTCTTCGCAAAATGGCCGCCCTTCTAGAGTCTCGTCACGTCTCAGCTGATAGTCCAGAGGCTTGTAACGGCTTGGCTGATCGTCCAGAGTCTCGTCACATCTCAACTGATCGTCTAAAGTCTCGTCACGTCGCAGCTGATCATCCAGAGTCTCGTCACGACATGGCCACCATTTCAGAGCCTCATCCCATCATGGCCGCCATTTCAGAGTCTGCTCATGCCACGCCTGATTCCCTGGCCAAGATGGCCGCCACGCCAAGTTTCCCCTAAGGATTTTTTTTGGGGGGGCTATAGGACCCAAGCTCCTGAGCTTGGGGAAGGACTGAAAAGACTGATTGCCAGTGTGGAGGATCCACCACTGATGTCAGTGCATGCATCTGGCATCCCAGTGGTCTCTATACTTGCAAGCCTCACAGCCTCAACACACTCAAGCCCAGCGAGCATGTCACTGTCTTCTGCGCTGCCCGTGATGGCGGTAGCCATCTTGAGTGTTTGGGCTGCACACTGCCTTCTAGAGGCCTCTCCTGTCCATGAGTCTGCTCTAGAGGCCTCTCCTGTCCACGAGTCTGCCCCAGAGGGCTCTTCTGTCCACGAGTCTGCACCAGAGGCCTCTCCTGTCCACGAGTCTGCCCCAGATGCCTCTTCTGTCCCAGAGGCCTCTCCTGTCCACGTGTCTGCCCCAGAGGCCTCTCCTGTCCACAAATCTGCTCACGGTCTGCCCTATCACGGGCAAGGAGGATGCTCATGAACTCACTGTCTGTCCTGTCACGGCCATGACGGCCATTCACAAACTCACAGCCTGCCTGTCATGGCCAAGGTGGCCGTTCAAGAATTCTCTGCCTGCTCCGTCAGAGTCAATTGGTCTGTCCATGTCTCTGCTCCGCCATGGCTTCCTGCTCTGCCGGCACCACTTGGCCGTCCTGCACTGCCATGCCTCCCTGCTCTGCTTGCATTGCCATGGCTCCCTGCTCTGCCTGCATTGCCATGGCTTCCTGCTCTGCCTGCACTGCCATGGCTTCCTGCTCTGCCTGCTCCGCCATGGCTGCCCGCTCGGCCTGCTCTGCCATGGCTTCCCACTCTGCTGGCTCTGCCATGGCTCCATGCTCCTATGAATCTGATCCATGGCCCAGGTCCTCCAGTGTTCCACAGTCTGCCACTGCTTCACGGCCCAGGTACCCCTCTGCTCCATCGTCTGTCATTGCCCCACAATCCTGGTCCACCACTGCTCCTAGCTCCAGACCCGCCATTGCTCCACACTCCAGGTCCTGTTCCTTTTCATGGGACTGGTCCTCCGTCCCTCCCCCAGTTCCGCCTCCACTCCACCTCCCTCCTGGACTTTTTGGATTTTGTTTGGGCATCTGGAGCCGCGCTTAGAGTGGGGGGAAATGTAATGTGGTGTTTGGGTTTTGTTTCTTGTTCATTGTTTATGTCTTTTATTTTGTAGTTAGGCCTCAGTCATGTTTTGTCACGTGATTCCCTTGTCTGTGTGTTATGTTCTGATTGGTTGGTTGTTTTCGTCATGTGTCTTGGGCTTATTGGTTTATGGTCTTGTCATGTGGTTCTCAGTTCTGTTTGTTCATTGATTGGTTTGTGTCATGTGACCCTTCTTATTTGGTACAAATAACCCTCATGTTCCCATTGTTCTTTGTTGTGTATTGATGTTGTAACCCTGCTGTCGGTGAGTCTGTTTATGCCAAGCCAAATCTGTACGATTCAAGTCTGTTCATGTCTAGTCAAGTCTATTCCAGTCAAGTCTTTTGGATTATGTTGTGTCTCTATGTAAATAAACTGCACTTGGGTTCTCATTTCAACTCGCCTTCAGTGGACTATTTGTTACAAAATATCACAACAACATTTTTTAATGACAATTGTAATGACATTTGCATGTTTTGAATGCTTATCTTTTGAAGTATGCATTAACTTCTACTGTTCCTGAATACCCGTTGACTATGTCTTTCTTACAACTCTCACAGTGACTGATGTAGACAGAATATTAAAACTTCAAGGTCGTACAGACTAAAACTGAAAGAACTGGGCTGATTTATTATTTAAGACAAATGCTCTCAAGTTCAAACAAAAGCAGTAAATAGATTTTAATCTAAATCAAATAAGCTATGCTCTAGTAGATGCTGATTAAAGTTTAGTTTTGCCACAGTATTGACAATGATTTAATGAACAGGAGTACAGCAGATGTTGAAGGTTGACTTTTGTTCATTAAATTAAATTGTGCAGCCATTTCACTGGTGACATTTAGGGGAACAGAAACAAAGTGGCTTGGTGGATTACAATTAATATATATTTGCATTCGGAAAAAAAAAAGAAAATAAAAAAAGCTGGAGAGATTACTGCATTTACAAATCTCTTTTGCCCTGACTAATGATTTGGCCTCATTATTTTGAAACCGTAGACCATACAATTGTCTTAAAAGATGGCTCACTGAAGTGTGTTTTAAGACAAACTTACAGAGTGCACTGATGTGCAACTCTACTTTTTCTCATAATAGACTGACTTGTCTGAGCATTTGCCCTTACTTTGCTGCTAATATGAAAGCAAATATGAAAGCAAACACACAGGGACAGATTGTTCCAGGACTGTGCATTTGATCATCTCCCTTTGCAGAAATTAACCGCGGCCTGTTCACCTCCTTATGTTCTCCATTTCATAAATGGTTGAACTTTTCAGTGAAACCCTACAACACCATGACTGATGTTGTGCTATATTTTCATTTTTGCATTTGCATTGCTTTGCGCTGTAACATTTTAATGTGTTTACTTTGGGTGAGACTTTCTCCCAAAGAAAAGTGCTAACCAGAATATCAAATCAAAGCACATGTGAATAAGACTGTCTGTCGCTTATGATATCCCATCTAGTTTGTCATTTCCCTCATTCCTCTCTCTCTTTCTATGTCTCTTTCTCTCTGCGTTTTCTCACCAGACTTCTCAGTTACTGTCTGAGCTCTAAACATAGCTGATTGATCTGGCCCTGGGGGCCTGGGCTCCCAGCCTCCCTACGTGTGTCTCCATCTCTCACTCAACTTAAGCCTGCTGGTAGCTCAGCACTGGGAGTCATTGTTTATGAATCTCCACCTCTACCAAAAGATCAGCTTTCACTCTCTATACCTGCCTCCCTGCCCGCAAAAGGGAGGAGGAGGTAGAATAAATCAAAGCCCGCTAAGTCAGTGACACACACCATCCCAGCAACCATTCTCAACCTCCTTGATTTTATTAGCTCTCTCTATGAGAAGACTGGTATGGGGAAATGAACAGAGGCAAGAGAGTGTGGAAATCCATGGTTGTGGGTTGAGAGGAGTAAAATATGAGAAAAGTGTAAAATAACCTTTAGGCAATGAATGATGAGAGTGCAGTTTTAGATGTTTTAAATGTTTCACAGCTCACTAATGGGATGATACTGAGCAGCTTTATATGTTGCATGTTTTATCATGAAACCGCATATCTCAAAAGCCATATAAGCCAATCAGTTTCACTCAGTATGTGTGCAGTACTTTTTTTCTGTCTACAAAAGCCATTCATCTGCTTATTCAAATTAAACCCTTTTAATATCCAGGCATAAAAATGCACAGGTATTGATTTCCTGGGAAAGTTGACAAATGGAAGCTGTGGTGCGTGGTATCGCTTTTACTCACTGAAGGAGCGAGAGGACATTTGTCAAGCTCTGGTGAGGCTGCAAAACTGTGATAGTATGGAAGGGAACATAGCCATGGGGACAGTTCCTCTGGCTAATTAACACACGCACACACACACACACACACCCACCTTCACTGACATGTTGTTATCGTATGCCATTTCTAATCTGGACGGAAAAGAAGTTATCGCTGAAATTAATTACATCAATAACAGGAGCATCCTGCAGGACCAATAAACAGGATAATTAGGAAAAGCAATCAAGCTCTTATTAGATTCCCAAGGAAAAGAAGACAAGAACATTTGAGAGTTTTGAAAGCTGTAAAGAAAAAGAAACAAACAAAAAAAGGAAATAGAGGAGAAAAACAGAGAAATCCAATAAAATTGCAAGGAACATACAAGACAATTAACTGGTGTCTTTTTTTATTTCCTTTATTCAGTCAGATTTTAGATAGTAGTAAATCTAGGCAATAAAATAGAAATAGAAACAAAATGAATAATTTAGGTAGAACAAGAATAATTACCTACCATTACCTACCATGAATAATAAACAAACAAACAAAAAATAAATAAATAAATACAAAATTTCAAGAATTTGCCTAAAAGAGAAAACAAATCACATGCAGGTTTCTTATTCAGGAGTGAAGGTGACAGGACTGATTCAGCACCATGGACAGCAACATTTCAGGCACATAAAGACCCCATTGGTGGTTCAGCTTCAGTACTATGGGGACGCACCAGTCAGCAAATTCAGCACCATGGATAGGGACATTACAATAACTTGGTTCTCAGCTTTTTTGACTTGGAGGTCCCCTGATGTTCAACACAACTGGACAACTTTTTAACAGAAACTGACTGATATATTGACCTCAGAAAGCTTCAAGAACTGTATGTGCGTGCATCATTAAAACAATACTTAAAATAATTTTTAGCATATTAGTTTAGACAAGAGTTTATTAATATTTTAACAATTTAAATTACTCACAAATGGACCCTCTGCAATGAATGGGTGCCATCAGAATGAGAGTTTGAACATCTGACAAAAACATCACAATAGTCCACAAGTAAACCGCATGACTCCAGTCTATCAATTAACATGTTTGTAAGAAACAAATCCAACAAGCCATTTTTAACTTTTGCTTCCTGGTAAAATAAGCAATCCTTTATCCATAATACTGCTTAAAATTGGCATCTCATCTGATTCAGGAGAGAAATATGCACAGACAATTTCAAAAGACATTGGAGTGTAACAATATTCAAACCAAACCGAAAAAATGCAATACACCACCCACGGTACGCACTGCGGTACTCTCATGGTGTACCTTGATACTCTCTTGGCCTACCCCACCCCCTGCTGAGACACTTCAAATGTGTACACCCATGATGGTTTTGAATTGCTTGAATAAGAACACGACTGTAAAAGAATATGCCATGCTTCAGCAGGTTGTTATGGAAAGAATGCATCCACAGAGTAGCAGTGTATCTTCATGACTAGAACAAACAACAATGCAGAATATTAATGACTATGACTGGGACTGTCATATACATAGCATTATGATAAGAACACTATTATAATAAAATGCTAAAAAAATTAATTTTTAGAGTTTAGTTGCATGTTGCATGTTTCTGCATGTTGTTGTGTGAAGAGCGCATCCACAACTGGAGTTACACATTCAGAGCAGCACAGACACGTTCACTTGTGCATTGAGGTCATTTTGTGCATATATAAGTTGTAATATCAAGGTTATGGGTAACATGTTACATTAAGGTTCCCTTTATAAAGGGTTTATAAAGTTGTTAATAAATGATTAATACATCACTTTCAAATGCATTATAAATCATTGATAAGCAGTTATAAATGCATGAGTAAAATGGCGATTTTAATGCAATACCTGCCAAATAGGTATATAACAATAGGTTATAAATGCTTAACAAATATATGTATTTTACACAAAACCAGTTTCCTGATTGTATTCATGATGCAGCAACAATTTACTATTTTAGCAAGACTGAAGGGTGTTGTATTTATGGTTTTCTCATTTATATCTAATGACTCATGTCCCTTTTCTTACAATGTTTCTTACCAGAATCTACTCTGCACCTTACCCACGATTCTCCACAAAAGTTCATGATGCCTATCCACAGCAATGATTAGAAACCAATATATTTTGTTTATCAAGATGAAATTATCATCTTGATTTTTATTTTGGGGAAAAAATAAAAGCACACCCATTACTTGATGAGATATTAATATTGAACATTGTAATTCCAATATTATCTGTGAACCTTAATGTAATGAGCCATTTATTAATGATTTATAAACGTTAGTAAACTGTAAACATGAACCTTAATGTAAAGTGAACACCTGTGAACCATTTGTTAATGAATTACAAATGTTAGTAACCTGTGAAAGTGAACCTTAATGTAAAGTGATCACCTGTGAACCATTTATTAATGAGCAATAAACATTAGTAACCTGTAAAAGTGAACCTTAATGTAAAGTGAACACCTGTGAACCATTTGTTAATGAATTACAAATGTTAGTAACCTGTGAAAGTGAACCTTAATGTAAAGTGATCACCTGTGAACCATTTATTAATGAGCAATAAACATTAGTAACCTGTAAAAGTGAACCTTAATGTAAAGTGAACACCTGTGAACAATTTATTGATTTATAAATGTTAATAACCTGTGAAAACAAACCTTAAAAGTGTACACCTGTGAACCATTTATTAATGATCTATGAACATTATTAACCTGTGAAAGTGAACTTTAAAGTAAAGTGTAAACACTAATTATTTATGTTTTTATTTTTCTCGGTTAAATGTATTTTATTATTGATGCACTATATCAGTAAACAAAACTACTTAAACAACATTACTGAGCATAACTGCCCATGGAAAGTAGCTTATACAAGTAAACTCACATTAAACAATTCAGAAACACAATAAAGTATTCCAGCAAATTATAACTAAGCACCAACAAATATACATATTTATATTTTATTTAATTTAACAGTTTTGAGTAAATAATTAAATCAATGACTGAAAGCACAGTTACAGAACATTATCATATTAATAAGCAAACAGTAATTATTTTTTGATATTATGATGAAGGCTAGCCCAATGTAACTTAAAGTATTTGTTCACATTCGCAGTAACGTTACCTGCGCTTGAGCGAACCGTCTGCAAGAGTGCCAGAGCAGTTATTTATTTGTATGGTAACAAATTAATTCAACTAACAAAGCGCTTACACATATAAACACTGAAATATACTCATCAGTGTCACCTCACAGTTATCTGACCCGTACAATTAATAAACACTATGTGAGATTATAATTTTGCTTCAGAGCGCGTTGGAACAATCCCAACAGACTTCTTCTTCTTCTTTGAAAACGTGACTTTACATCGGATGCTCGGTAGTGCCATTTATAGGCTTTGGTGACACACTGGCAACTACAGACACACAGGCTTTGGTGGTGTAATCCTTTTTTATTTCCAAAATGTAACAGTGCATAAAAAAATAATCTTTACACACCAAAAAAAACTAAAAATAAATTGCATACCAGACAGGATCAGAAATCGTATACCGAGTTTAATAAATAGTTCACAGGTGTTCACTTTACATTAAGGTTCGCTTTCACAGGTTACTAATGTTTATAGCTCATTAATAAATGGTTCACAGGTGTTCACTTTACATTAAGGTTCACTTTCACAGGTTACTAACGTTTGTAATTCATTAATAAATGGTTCACAGGTGTTCACTTTACATTAAGTTTAGCTTTCACAGGTTATTAATGTTTATAACTCATTACTAAATTGTTCACAGGTGTTCACTTTACATTAAGGTTCACTTTTACAGGTTACTAACGTTTATAGCTCATTAATAAATGGTTCACAGGTGATCACTTTACATTAAGGTTCACTTTCACAGGTTACTAACATTTGTAATTCATTAACAAATGGTTCACAGGTGTTCACTTTACATTAAGGTTCACTTTTACAGGTTACTAATGTTTATTGCTCATTAATAAATGGTTCACAGGTGATCACTTTACATTAAGGTTCACTTTCACAGGTTACTAACATTTGTAATTCATTAACAAATGGTTCACAGGTGTTCACTTTACATTAAGGTTCACTTTCACAGGTTACTAACGTTTATAGCTCATTAATAAATGGTTCACAGGTGATCACTTTACATTAAGGTTCACTATTAGATGTTATTAACGTTTATAACTCATTAATAACTGGTTCTCAGATGTTCACGTTACATCAAGGTACACTTTCACAGGTTATTAATGTTTATGAATCATTAATTAATGGTTCATTACATTAAGGTTCACAGGTAATATTGGAATGAAAATGTTCAATATTAATATATCATCAAGTCATGGATGTGCTTTTATGATTTGTCCCCCAAAATAAAAATCAAGATGATAATTTAATATTGATTAAAAAAAATATATCGGTTTCTAATCATTGCTGTGGATAGGCATCATGAACTTTTGCGGAGAATCATGGGTAAGGTACAGAGTAGATTCTGGTAAGAAACATTGTAAGAAAAGTGACATGAGTTATTAGACATAAATGAAAAAAACATAAATACAACACCCTTCAGTCTTGCTAAAATAGTACATTTTTGCTGCATCATGAATACAATCAGGAATCTGGTTTTGAGTGAAATAAGTATTAATAAATATATTTGTTAAGCATTTATAACATGTGAGTTAAAAATGGCTAAAATCACCCTTTTATTAATGCATTTATAACTGCTTATCAATGATTTATAAAGCATTTGTATATGAGTTATTAGTCATTTATGAACACCTTTATAAATCCTTTATAAAGGGAACCTTAATGTAAATTGTTACCAGGTTATGTATTATAAATAAAGAAGTGTATCCTATATGAGATACATCTGATGAGTTAAATCCCATTGATTAAAAACCCTCTATCAAAGTGCTTTACTGGTGATCTTCAGTGTGATCTTCAGAGTGTCAGATTGAGTTACTACATATTTGATTAACCCTACCCCTACATCAAACAGAACCAAACCAAAGAGAACCGAACCATAGCTCCAAAACCGTGATATGAACCGAACTGTGGCATTGGTATATTGTTACACCCCTAAAAGACATTCATTGATGAACTGTAGTCGTGCAAATTACTTGTGGATTATTGTGATGGTTTTATCAAATAGTGAGCAAGTGATGCAATGCTAAATTTCTCTAATGCTAAGTTTTGATGAAGAAACAAATTAATTTACATCATGAATAGCCTGAGAGTGAGTACATTTTCAGCAAATTTTCATTTTTGGGTGAACTATTCCTTGGCCCACTTAGAAGTTTTCTGAGGGACAAGAATAATGTTGTCTATGACTTAATTAACATATTGAAATGCTCATTTTGGATGCAATATATTACTTATTGTAAAGAAGAGGCTTGTTTCATAGACCCTAACATAGTAATATAATATCATCTCCCTTTTCACTCCAGCAGTTCCTCAGTTATCTTGTATAAAACCTTTGAAACATTCGGACTGGATTTCACAGCCAGACCCAGAGGGAGGAAATCATAACAATACACCAATACAAGAAATACACCAACTTGTGTCAAACTGTTTTCAATTACACCCAGCACACTAGCATGCATAGATATAGCTTTGTGTGCTCATTGCCAATTACCAATCCCTGCCATACTAGGATGCAGAGTGAATGGGAACAGCTGGTGGTGAGGAGGGCAAAACACACGCACACACTTTTATACTGCAAATGGAGTCACATTTGTATGCAGAGTATATTGATATCAGCATTACGCTACATGGTCTCACACCAGGCTAATGCTGGTAATATCAAACCCATGGTGGCACATAATGAGGATTAATATTACACCATACTCAGAGAGAAAGAGATGGATTGATGGGAAGAGGGAAAGAGGAGGGAGGTGTAAGTGAGTTAATAGTTGTTGTTAAGTTATTGCTGTTGGCTTTTCAGCTGTTGCTGGAAAGAGAAAGTCACACATGACAATCTGCAACAATGCTTGTTTTCTATCTTTTCATTCTATTATCTCTCTTTCTTTCAATTTTGGACTTCCAAGTGCTTTTGGTGAAATGATGCAAGTTATTCCAGTTAAACTTACTGCATTGCACTTAACTTTGAACAAACATGCATGAAAATAAAGTTTTACACTCAGTTTGGACCTCCCAAGCCTATCTGTGTAGATAAAGCCCTTCTCTTCATCTCTCAAATAAAAGAGTGCACACATAGACCGTCTCATTGGGATGTGATCACAAACATATTCCCATGATTCTTTCTGTCACATAAATGAACAGTGAAAGGGCTGGTGACAGGTATGCAGCTTTCAGCTACAGAATCAAACTTTTCAGAGCCATCAGACGGACAAAAGGGTTCAATAGCCATGCCGGCTTTTACGGATGCTTGTCTGAAGCGTGGGTTCCCTGTCTAGCCTTGTTTTTTTATGAGAAAGAAAGCATTTGGAGGATGATGGCTTTTTGAAATGAAATGTAGGGGAAAAAAGCATGTCATTATTTGAATGAAAAGAGTTTCAAAGCAGTGAAAGCTTATCAAATACATATTTGTGTTATTTTTGTGCCTTTGTATCTCTCTGATTTCAATTTGTGATGAATTGTAACAGGTTAAGAAAGATGTGTAGGGGACACAAATGTTATCACACAACAATCATAGTAGAGTAAAACATCTTTGGCTGCACTCATTACTTTAATTTCCACTGCTTCTTTTGGAGTTTGAGAGATGTGGCTTACTGGATGAGATGTAGCATCTGTCATATGAGCACACAAGCATATATTACCATATAATAATCTAAACACATTTCAACTATTACCTCATGCTTTTATGGGTCTCACATAACAACTCCTGGCTCTGTGCTCTTGTAGCAATTTTCCACATCGTCCACCATCACTAGCCCTTTTTACAGCTTCTGTCTGTTTTTATCTCTTCCTCTCTCTGAAAAGTTGATTATGCTTTCAAGCAGCCACCTGCTATAGAGGCTGCCTGACGATGAACTCTGTTTCATACATGAGTATGCATTGATGAACCCAAGGCTGGCCATATGTATGAGACAACATTGCCAATATTAAAGCATGCACGTGCACAAACACACACACACAGTTGGAGTGACCAGTCAAAAGCTCATGACAATCAGACAGGGATGAGGTGCAGCATGGAGGAATGTGTCTGTCATTTTTAATAATATAATCACAATATTCTCTTAAAAACTGGTAATTTTCAGTGCACATTGTTGCAAAAATGTCCATATTTCCATAAAACATTTTTTGTGTTACAAAATATATACTGCTAAAATATACTGCTTTGCAGAAGCAATATGAAAAAAATAGGACACAAAATAAAAATCTTACCATTTACTCATACTTGTGTTGTTCCAAATCTGAATGTTTTTTTTCATTGAAACACAAGCAGCAGGGATGAGTAGTTGACTGAAACACAAAATCACTGTAACAGTAGTCCATGATTTGTGTGCTATTATCCAAATCCTCTGAAGGCATTGATTTGATTGCTTCATGTGAAAAAACAAATCTAGTTTAAAATCTCAAGATCCATCCCTCGCCGCATTTGAATCTGGCACCGAGGTAGATATGAATGTGTGATTACTGTATACCAGAGATTGTCTTATTATTGGGAGATGAGGGGGTCTGTATTACTTACCATTGGAAAAAGCATAACAGCTAACTTGGATCAAGTGAGGCAACTTTGCCTATTGTATAATGGCTGTGACGTCCGTGGCCGGTTTACTGACATTTCATCCTACCCCTCAGATTGTCCTACCAGGGCTTACTGCGCATGTGCCATGTGCACATCAAATTGCGTAAATCTTCTCACGCTGAACATAATTACTGTATTTACATTACTGTAAGGGTAGGTTTAGGGTTGGGGTAGGTGTAGGCTTTAAAAAAGCTGTTGTGAAAGTACCGACATAATCATAGCCACTATCATCCCGATTTAAAATCATAAATATCAAACATGTTTTATATTAACTGGGGCGGCACCGATTTGTGTGCGAGCAGATCGGGAGGTGCAAGATTCAATCTGTAAACTCGATCTGTAATTACCACGCCGAACATTGGAACAGACCGAAGTCCTCGACAAGATTTTTTTCTCTGATTCTCGGGAGGGGAAAATTGGGGATAAATTGGTCTAAAACTCCTGTAGTATGATCCCCCCAAAAAACGAAAAAAACAGCATGATTAGGCATAAATAACACTGATAGTCAGTAAAAATGTAATTTATTTGTTGAAATCTGGAACCCATAGAAAGAATTCCGTTTTATTTATTAAAATATTTATTTTACCTTTGTTCATTAAGAAGTGTTATATCATCATCACACGCAGCAGTCACAAGTCATTAGGATACATTTCAAATCTATTTATTGAAACTTGGAAGCCATAGAAAGAACATATTTTATTTCCATTACACAACATACAATATAATACAATAATTTAAATAATGAATGTCCTTTATTCATTGAAATGCATTATATCAACATAAGGCATATGGTCACATAATAGCCTAGTCATTTCAATTCAAGTCTAAGTTCAGGTAAAACCTGAAAACCAAAGAAAGAACACTTATATTTTTAGACAATACACAATATATTTTATTAAATAATAATGCAAAATATATTTACTGGTAATAACAATGTAAATGAGTCCTTCCTGTCGTGGCATCCCTTACTCTGCCTTCTCTTAAAAATATCAAGGTAAAAATCTACATTTAGTTCCCAACAAAAATATTGTTTAGTGTAATGTTGAAGCTTAGCAAACAGGTTGTCGATTCATTAAATGATAAGCTATTTCCTCACATAAGCTGTTTATTTTATTCAGCGTAGTGAAGCATCTACTCCATTGACATCCATTCAAAAAACAGCCTCTGGTCTCCTTCCCTCAGTACCGGCAAAGCCGCAGTGTTAGCATTAGCTGTTGCGCTTTTGTTGGATAAAGGTTGCAGGCTTGCCTTCCAGTGGCTTTGTGTATACTTTCCCTGCACGCCAATGTTCATACTATCCATCCTAAATAGTATGTGAGATTAAAATAAGTGTGTCCCAAAGCATAGTATGTTGAAAAGAGTAGGCCAGAAGTCCCGGATGGTCTTCTATTTCAGGTAGATTTTTGAAGTGTGGATCCGTGCACACTCTGGCTGCGTTCCAGTTCACTATTTTATGCCCTTCACTTGCTAACTTCCCTGTCTCGTTTACTCGGATGTACGTCATTGATTATGTTGCATGAGTGCCCACTACTGGAACCCTTGAAATGGGCTGAATTGGAACGTCCTAAGCCCTTGATCACTTAGAATCTGCTATGGAGTTGCAACCCTTTACGGACACCTTGGTAATTGAATCACCATTGGCTAGTAAATTTTTTTGTTTACTCACCAGACTGATATACACACACATCTGTATATATACATATATACATATATATATATATATATATATATATATATATATATATATATACACACACACACACCCCCTGTCGCTGATCCATCGTGCAATGTGAACACAGCAGCAACTGAATGCTACCCCAGATAGTAACGCAGTGTGAAAACAATGGCGATTCGACGAGTTCATGCAGTGTGAACTCGGCATAAGGATAAATGAGCTGCTGGATTCATAAATATTAATCAGGTTGTGTGCGTTCGCTCAAACTGATTTGCTGAAATCAAAACAGGGACGATAATAGGCAAGCACCAGCCAATGAGACTGCCGTTTGCGCATTAGTTCCACCCACTACTGAAGAACCCGGCAGTTCTTAAACGCTGAAGAATTCCAAAGGAACGCCGTTATTTTGACAGGAAAATAAAACAAAGAACATTGTTTACATGTAGTGCGTCAATTCTCTCTCTCTGCGTGTGTGTGAGACAAAGTGACGCAGAGTCGTGCGCCTTCACACTAGAGTTTACGGTACGTCAAATACAGGTGCGCTGCGCATCCATTGATATGAACTGAAAAATATCACAGATCGCTTGATGGAGTGAAACCGCAGTGTGAAAACAATGGCGATTCGACGAGTTCATGCAGTGTGAACTCGGCATAAGGATAAATGAGCTGCTGGATTCATAAATATTAATCAGGTTGTGTGCGTTCGCTCAAACTGATTTGCTGAAATCAAAACAGGGACGATAATAGGCAAGCACCAGCCAATGAGACTGCCGTTTGCGCATTAGTTCCACCCACTACTGAAGAACCCGGCAGTTCTTAAACGCTGAAGAATTCCAAAGGAACGCCGTTATTTTGACAGGAAAATAAAACAAAGAACATTGTTTACATGTAGTGCGTCAATTCTCTCTCTCTGCGTGTGTGTGAGACAAAGTGACGCAGAGTCGTGCGCCTTCACACTAGAGTTTACGGTACGTCAAATACAGGTGTGCTGCTCATCCATTGATATTAACTGAAAAATAGCACGTCAAAATAGCACAATCGCTTGATGGAGAGTAGAACTCTGAAGCGCTCAGTCAGAGTGTTCGGCGAGTGAAAATATATCTGTGCTAAACTTATACTTAGCCTCCAATTCACACACTGGCGAGTAAAATCTGAGAAATTATTAGCCATTGGCTAATATTAGACATAATTTAATCACCCAGAGTGAAGATTTAGTCGCATATGTGATATTGCATATTTACTTGCAATGTAGAGGGTTGAGACTGGCTGAATGAAAATCACTGTTGCCAATTCTCGTGAAAAAAAAAATAAGCAACCGCAGCTTCAAGAGCTAGAACGCTTCTGCAACCCGCTAAGTTCGTGCCAGGTTTCCGCCTTGACTTTCCATTCACCGGGATTTTCTGACTCAAACTGGTTCTTCTTCCATCAACCAACTTCAGCAAAGATCAACTTGAGCCTTCAGATTGCATCAAGCTTCTCTTTCAGACAGACAAGACGTGCAAGTATCAAACTTAGTCTTATTAATTGATACATTAGGTATCATTTGCACCTTTTTACAAAGGTGTGTTTGAACTAAGAATCTGATGTTTCCTTCAGGCTGTAGATCTGCTGAATTTCAAATGGTACCATAGCTTCATATTTTTATTTCTCTTCTTTTTACTGCCTAAACTTTAACTCTTTTTCCTAAACCAACTGTATGTGTGTGTGCGTGTGTATGTGTATGTTAGACTAGTTTAAGTGTTTAGTTAATAAAGTCTTACTTGTATCACACTTGACGTTGTTCATTGTTTGCTCATAACTGGAGTCCCTAATCATGCAGATTTATGCTACAGGCTCTGTGTAGAATTGTACAGTAAGAAAGTTATTTCCCTTAACCAGGAAATTAACGTTCTTAGAACTGACAGACAGTTCCCTGTGAGGTCAGCTAAATACTTACAGCGGATCTAAATATTTATAATTAATTAGAACTAGTTATGATTAATTATTCATATTTCCCCTTGAGCTGATTCGCTACAATAGGTATACTTGTGCTGTTATAAATGTAAAAAAATAATAATAATAATTTATATAATATATAGTTGTTTGGGTGGGGATAAATTAAATGCGATCTGCGATGATGTCATAGTATTGTTGCATTGTGGTCTATAGAGCGGCCTGAAGTGTGTATGTGAAGCAGACTTGCTCCCTCGAGGGGTCGAGGGTATGTCCATGTAAACTTCTGTAGGGATTTCTAACTATGAACGGACACTGATATCAGCCATCATGAGATTTGCTAAATCACCCAGCACATGAGTCCCATATTCTGGGTCTATGTCCTGTCAGTAAGGTAAAATCATCTACTCATGAGATCGAAACTAATTCGATCAGGAGACAACAAAGCTATCTTTGGTATCAGGACTAAAAAGCCCTTTCACGACATATGGATACCTCATGATCGCGAATGTATAGAACTAGTATATCCAGCAGGAAAAGGATGAGTAAATTAACTGATGCCCTTAGGCCCATGAACACGAGGTTTATACAGCATGATTTTCGACCACCAGCTTCCCGCATGACCAAAACCCTTACTTCCTTTGCATTCCAAAGAAACCGAATGTACACCGACAATTCAGAAGACAATCAGTGAAAATCATTTGAAAGTATCGGAGCAATATACTCCCGAATAATATGCTTTCTGCTTGATGTGTTATTGTAACCTATGAAGTATTAATCAATATTTTATAACCCTTTTTATAGATAAAGTGATTAAAGGTACTCCGTGTATGCTAGATATGCTAAGTTTAGGCTTGTAGGAATGGTCATGATATTTAAGTAACCTTGGTATGGATGAAAATGTTTTATTTTGAACATTGTGTGTTGTACGACACCTTAAAGAAATTATTAAACCCTGCAAAGACATTTCTCCACGGGAGCATGTGACGTACATGATAAAGGAACCACACAGGGCATGGCCAAGCCCAGCAGCCACTATCTGATTGGAACTAACCTGTGGGATGGACTTACGCCGCGGATCAAAACGCCACTGCAACACAGATTCGTTGCTTGCTTTTACCCGATCAAGACCTCTGGCTTTCCTTTGGTGAGCGCGACAAAGCGCCTCACGACACCATCTAAGAACCCAAACACTTCAGTGAAACTACGCGATCTTCAAAGAACTTAAAGTCTTTCAAACTCAGACTTTTAGCAGAACTGCTCAAGCCTCTGCGTCATCAAGAAACCAACCAATCCAACGAGGGATCTCCCCAAAAGGACATCATCCAAACGTCATTCCGGCGCCAGATCAACAGCGTCAGCGACGGAGCCGCCTCAGCATTCAGCTGTCAACTAAGCAAAACGCAAGTACAAACAAAGCTCCTATCTGCTGACATCGGTGTTGAACTGGTGAATTGAGTTAAGCAGTAAAGATAAGACAATCTCTGCTTGGTGTTTCTCCTAGGCTGAATTTAAAACCACTCACGAAACCGAGTTAGGACTTTGAAAACTTCATGCAACTCTGTTGACTCATTTCCTTGAATCTTTGTGTGTATGTGTGAGTTTAGTTAGGTTTTTATGTAATCTAGATTAGCCAATAAAATTCATGTTTCATTTATAAAGAAGGAGCTTCTGGGGTCATATAATTTCAAGGTTAAAACTGTGCCAAAAAGATCCCTTGCTGCTTAGCTCGTAGCTTACTTATAATAATTACCTCTGTTAAGAGCTTACAAATAATCATAATTGTGTTGACCGTGGCCAGGAAAACACATATTTAATTTGTTAAAAGATACTAAGAATCACCGGCTCGCTGGATGACCCCGGATTTAAAGTGCAAACTAACAAATTTGAAATCAGTTTAATCAGGTGGACTTGGGACATTCAGATCCGAGTCCTAGCAAAACCTGAATGTAGTAATAATCATTAATTCCCTACAAATACAAATTAATAATGAATAAATGATATGTCATTACACTTCCCTCATCCACTTGACGAAGTGGAACACACTTCAAAATGGAGGTGGGGATTCCCTGAGGGTAAGTGCTTAGGGAAGTTTGCGAATGTGTGTCTAAAAGGGAATTGGAATGCAGCCTCTGATGGCTAATATTACCCACAATCCACGAATTCGAATTGTTCAGAACTACAAATGCGAACACAAACATTAAAAAACTACAAACATGGCGGATGTGCGTGACCGACGGTTACGTAGAAAGGTTTAGATAAAGGGGTTTGAGTTACTAATAATCAACATCCAACCTGTTACAAAATGTATTTAATGTTATCTATGTTAGGATATTTAATCTACAACAACAATGTGAAGTTTTATAAACAGCCGTTTGGCCATTAACTTTTAAATGCATCATTATGCAAAAAATATGAGCAGAGTTCTCTGCATAAAGACCCATGAATGGCAGATCAATGTACTACTTCATTTCTCTCCAATATAGTAGGAAGTTAAATGAAATGTGGATGATGTTAACTGTGACAAGATGATTGACAGGCCAGTTTACAGTGACATGATGCCTGTAATTATGCGACAGAGTTCGCAATTGTATGACGTTTTAGTATATCCCAAAGCTTGCCTACTATTCCAGTACACACTCAAAAGTGTATACTTTTTCTTCACCAGAAGAGAACATACTTTTATGGGTGTAGTGTAATAGGCACATTGGGATGCAGCATTAGTTATTTAGGCCTTCTACGTGTTACGTGTATTACGCAAACACTCAAGTGACATACATAATTAGAGCGCAAACCACCTGAAAAGTTGTTGCCAAATGTATTACACAGCAGAGAAGGTCTGATTTTCACTTTAAGTAATAACTGGTAAGAACTTCCTTTCATATCCGTTTTTCTTACAGTGGGTTTATGGAAGTTTAAATTAGACGACGGCATTTATTGCAATGTTATATTTTTTGTTGGTGGTTTTCCTGCCTGTATACGTTCATGAGTGTTTTTAAATGTAGGTCACCCCTTGAAATTACAAGTCTGTTTTTCTAGTTATTTTAGTTAAGGCATGTGAAACCAGAAACTTTTCTGTCTGTTTAGCTTCCGAACACCTATGGCAAATGTATACTGCAAATGTGGCTCACAAGTGCTTCTGAAGTGGCATTTAATTGTCTTTACACACTGTTTAATGTTGCTCAAAGGTGGCATAAATGCATTTATACAGCAACTATATTTAGCAACTGTATTCTTTGATACTAGGGATTGAGGTTGGCGGAAGCAGGCATGATTGAGTATGTTTTTTTTATGCGGCATTGTGTCTTTAAACTGAATTTTGAGCAGGTACGGAGCAACCTTAACTTAAAGTCCTCATGAAAACAAAATTTACTCTTTGTTAGCACACGATGCTAGCCTTGAGGTGAACATTTAATCCATGCAATTCAATCCACTTAAAAAAAAAGTTTTTGTCTTGGTAATATTTAATCAAAATCTGTGTTAAAATAAATCCCTGCCCTGTATTCAGTATTCCGTTTCAGCTGGAAATATAGGACACTATACTGAAATAAAGTTGTCATCAACTTCTGGTTCACGCGGAATTTAAGGTAGCAAAATGGGTTTCATAAAGGATAATGTATGGTGTGTGTATGTATCTAACTATAGCTTGATTACCCTATCTTTTATTTTGTAATAATGACTGGCAACCTGTACATTGCTTACATGTTAATGTGTGTTTGCATGGAGGACATCTTGAAATGAATGCATTCATGTGTAACGAATCATCCACTGAAGGCGAGCGTAAGTGAGAACCCAAGTGCAGTTTATTTACAGGTGATATCCAAACAAGAAACACAGACTTGACTTGAACAGACATAGCATGAGCAGACTTGACATAAACAGACTAGACTCACCAACAGCGGGTTAAATACATTCAATACACGAAATTACAAAATAAAAGACATGGAAAACCTGAACATGAAACAAAACACCACATTACATATCCCCCCCTCTAAGGGCGGCTCCTGACGCCCTAATGTAACATCCACCCCAACCAACACAACCTCCAGGAGGGTGGAGGACTGGAGGTGGTCCAGGGGGCGGGATGGCGGGCCAGGCCCGTGAAGAGGAACAGGCCGATAGGGGAGCCATGGTGGAGCAGGCCGATCGGGGAGCCATGGCGGAACAGGCCGACCGGGGAGCCATGGCGGAGCAGGCAGCCATGGTGGTGCAGAGACATGGACAGACCACTTGCCTGTGACCGAACAAGCAGAGAGTTCTTGAATGGCCTCCTTGGCCATGAAAGGACAGACTGTGAGTTCATGAACGGCCTCCTTGGCCGTGGCAGGACAGACAGTGAGTTCGTGAACGGCCTCCATGGCCGTAACAGGGCAGACAGTGAGTTTGTGAACTGCCTCCGTGGCAAGACAGTCTGTGAGTTCGTGACCGGCCTCCGTGGCCATAACAGGGCAGACAGTGAGTTTGTGAACTGCCTCCGTGGCAAGACAGTCTGTGAGTTCGTGACCGGCCTCCGTGGCCATAACAGGGCAGACAGTGAGTTTGTGAACTGCCTCCGTGGCAAGACAGTCTGTGAGTTCGTGACCGGCCTCCGTGGCCATAACAGGGCAGACAGTGAGTTTGTGAACTGCCTCCGTGGCAAGACAGTCTGTGAGTTCGTGAATGGCCTCTGTGGCCGTGACAGGGCAGGCAGTGAGTTTGTGAATGGCCTCTGTGGCTGTGACAGGGCAGGCAGTGAATTTGGAAGCGGACGCCACCACCTCAGAAGGTTCTGCAGCGGATGCCGCCACCTCTAGAGGTTCTGCAGCGGATTCATGCACAGGGAAGTCCTCAGGGACAGACTCGTGGACAGGAGAGGACTCAGGAGTGCAGTGTGCAGCCCACACGCTCAAAATGGTGACCGCCATTACAGGAAGGGCAGCAGAGTGTGGCATGACCTCTAAGACAGCATGGCTTGAGAGCGCTGGCGTCACCGGGATGCCTGCAGCTCGCACTGACATCAGAGGTGGGTCCATCACACTAGCAATTAGTCTTTTCAGTCTTGGCCCAAACTCCGCATTCGCAGGAGCTTGGATACTATAGTTTTCAAGTAACCATTGAGAGGTATTGCATGGCATTAAGCGGGGCATGTCCTTACTTAAACCAAAACGAAAGATGTCCTTAAGGAACGTTTCATTAAAATCTACCTGGTGATAAAGTCCACAAAAATCCTGAACATAATCCACTAAGGAGTGATTACCTTGACGGAGGCAAACTAGGCGATCTGCTGGGTTCATTTTGTTCTTGGTCGTGTATTCTGTAATGAATCATCCACTGAAGGCGAGCATAAGTGAGAACCCAAGTGCAGTTTATTTACAGGTGATATCCAAACATCCAAACAAGAAACACAGACTTGACTTGACTTGACTTGACTTGACTT
>NW_015506021.1:38900-44992 GCF_001515645.1 Sinocyclocheilus grahami
GGGTTAAATACATTCAATACACGACGAGGGCACAATGGGAACATGAAGCTACTTATAGGAAACAAGAGGGTCACATGACAAGAACAAACCAATGGGAAACAAGACACATGACTAAGACAACCAATCAGAACATGACACAATGAACAGGGGAAACAATGGCATTAATACATGAGGGCAAGGGAAGCATGACACAAACAGGGACCATGAAACAATTACAAAATAAAAGACATGGAAAACATGTACATGAAACAAAACACCACATTACATGATGTTATAAAAATATGCCATCGTCTGTGGCGAGCATCTGTGTTCACTTTCATCCAAATCCCTGTGGATGGATTTACACACCACTAACATTCCTGATCTGTACACTTTCATTCATTAGCAGGCAGTGCACTCTGTCCATTACATATTTACCAAAGCTTCCATATCATTCTGAATTTTGCATGTGGCAGTCAACCCTTGGGTTGATGAGGCTCTTTTTTAAAAGTGAGCATTTTCCATCTTTTAGTCAGGAGCTTAATTAACACGGTCTCCATGGGGAGCATGTGTGTCGAGCAGATGGCACAGGCTAGCTTAGGTGAGATGAAAAATGCTAATTTGTCAAATGCAGCTAAAACAACCTGATTGGAGATCTCATTAGGAGGCGGTTTGAACTCTGATCTGAAGACACATCTTGCCGGAACACACACCTTCCTTCTCTCATCCGCCCTCTGCACTATTTTAATCCTACCTTACCTCAGTTCTTCCCACTCTGCTTTCTCTCTCTCTCAGCGCCCCCTGGGAGGAGGTGTCTGCTGTTTCCTCTGCTAAAGATGTTGTATGATTATGATGGGATGATTCTATACGGTATGTTTTGTGCTCTAATTTATGCAGAGTTCTGAAGCAGGCATTTCTTTTTGCTTCCTAATGGTTTTAGTTATCTTTTTTTGCAATGTCTGGTTTAAATGAATTAATTTTAAAGGGGTGGTTCACTGCGATTTCACTTTTTTAATGTTGGTTAGTGTGTAATGTTGCTGTTTGAGCATAAACAATATCTGCAAAGTTACGAAGCTGAAAGTTCAATGCAAACGGAGATATCGTTAAAATTCTGGCAGTTTAATGCCTACAAAAACGGCTGGTAGGGACTCCAACGAGTTACTTCCCGGGTTCATGACATCACAAAACCAGATAAACCCCGCCCTCGGGAGAAGGTAGCAAAGGGGGCGAGGCCATGCCGCGCTGCTTTAGAGAAGAGGAAGAGAAAACTACAGGTGCATGTAAAAATCTATTCATACATGAATCACAATTCTGTCTTCTAACGATTCTAATGGATTCACAAGTTTCAAAATCAATGTTCAAAAGCAGCAGTTCTCAATACTGTTCCTCGTGTTCCCCCGCTCTGCACATGCTCTGCATCTCTTTCTCTCTCTCTCTTTCAGCTCGGCTCCGACAATTAACTCTTCCAATTTTACACGTATTTTCACATAGCTATGAGAAATAAGCATTAAACATGCATGCGGTTGCTGTACTGTACTAAAGCTTTAATCAGGATAAAACCGTATATTAAAAGCTAACATAAGCTGTAGCATTTACAACAGCATATCTAAAAGTATGACACAACAACAAACAAAAAATATAGGCCTATCATTAAAAGCCATGCTTGCACAGGTTCTGCACAATCCTCTTCAATAATATCCTCTGCTTCTCAATCGGGCTCAAACTGATAAGCGATATTAACGACGGCGTTGTTTACAATACAAGCGGAGAAAATGCCGCTGAGGTGAGGGGCGGGACGATTAGACGCGCACTAGAGGCGGTTTAGCCAATCACAACACACTGGGCTAGCTAACCAATCAGAGCCCATCGCCTATTTCTGAGGGCGGGGCTTCATAAAAACAGGAAAAGATCAGCCCGTTTCTCAGAGAAGGGACAGAGCTTTGTGGAATAAAGGTAAATTATGTAAAAAATAATGATTTTTTTTTTTAAACAAAGCATTAACACATGTTAGACTGCACCCCATAAACACAGTCAAGCCTAGAAAAAAAACAGTGAACCACCCCTTTAAGCTGAATTTAATAATTGTATTGTAATTTGCATTATTTTTTTTAGTTAGTGCAGCTTGTGTGCAGTCTATGAAAAAGGTCAGAAATAATAAATGTTAAATGTTGGTCATATTCAGGTAAAATAATGATTTTTTTTTTGTTTAAAGGTGAAGTCTGTGATTTTGCAAAGATAAACAAAAAACACTTTTTGAACAGCTTTTCAGACATGTCCCTTGTCACTGAGTTTCATGTGCACAAATAGATAGTGAAAAATTACACACTTCACCTTTAAAAAGTCTGTGTTCAATAGAGCATGCAGAACGACCTCTGACCCCCATCTTCAGCCCCTCTGATTTTTTTAATGTAAACTTGACATCTGTTAGTCAGGTAGTAGCTATTATTATTATATGTGACCTGCTCCATCATTTTGAGTCATTTTGACCCAAAACGTTTCATTTTATCTTTCTGTATGAAATGAAAAAGGAAAGCCTCTACTTTCTAATATATATATATATTTTTTTTTCTATACTTATCTCTAAAGTACTTTTTAGTGCTAAATAATGTGCTACGTACATTACATGACTTTAGATGTAATGTCAGATGACATGTTCACTAGCTGTTTTATAGGTTCCTTTCTGAAGTTGAAACACATGGGAAATTACATATTATATAATTAATTTCAGTAAGTTGTACTGTATCTTTCAGCATGCCTTCTGATGTTCATGCTTTTTTTGTGCTGTAACAAGTTTTAAAGAGATACAGCGCTCTTTATTTTTCTCTGTGCTGCCATTTGAACTGAGGCAACGATCTGTCATTAAAGAGCGTCAAAGTGACATTATTTTTTAAATTGTTTTAATGACATTTACATCATTTACTTTAATTACATTTATATCATTTGCAAACTGAGACTTTGTTTTTATCTGAAATAACATGGAACACAAAATTGTCAAAATTATTTGATTTTATTTATTTATTTTATTTATTTTAAATAATCGTGTTTCTCCACAAATTGCTTATTGCGACTCCCAACTCAAAATATCACAGCGTGTCATATTATTTGAGAAAAAAAGTCAAAAGCAGCAACTAAATCTGTAAAACCATCACACAGAGACACATGCCACAGTTCTGACTCAGCGTCTCACATTGAACACACAGGGGTCCTGTTCTATAATTACAGCAAAGTCACATTTAGCTCAGCTATTTTTGCCATACGGTAGATTCAGGGGGTTCAGCTTGATCTCTGAGTGAATGTGTGACACACAGCTTGAGGCATTCATTTTAATAAATTCGTAGCAATGAACTAGACAGCTCAACAAAAGACCTTACACACCTTGTTGTGGAGCATGGACTGTTTTCTTACAATCATAGTGTATGGGACAAAAATGCGGGTGGAAATGTGAGGAGAGCCAACAGTACTCTCGCTCTGTCTTTCATCCTACTTCAAACAACTGTCAGAAAACAACTTTTCACAGTTGACTGACAACAGGATCCCTTTATGTTACCTCAGTGTTATGTTATCTCTTTCATACACAAAAACTGTCACAACCAATCCCTTCTCTCTCATTTCTCCCCCCTATCAATTGTCATGGAAGTCAAAAATCATGTTTTCACAAATGCCACCATTTTTCCACTATGCCTGTTTCAGTAGTATTGCCAAGAAATGAAAATAATTCAGTACAAGATTGACTGTTTCAAGCACTTCACACCTTAATTCTTCCTCCAATTATTTTAGTTTTTGTTATTCACCCTTGTAAATATGTTTACTATTTGCCACTTGAGCTCTTATTTGCTGTGTAAATCACCCTGTAGCTGCTGACTGAAATGGTATCCCTTCTTGTCCTCCAGTTTTGGGGAAGTTATATACATATATATATATATATATAATATATAATTATCAAAGGTGTATTAATAAGGATCTAAATTATGACTAAAGTATTAAACTTAAATGGGCAAATTTAACCTGAGAAATACAAAGTTGTAAAGCCACAATGAAATTGATATTTTGTTTCATATTGTGATGTACTTTTGAGTGATTATTGAAAAGGAGAAAGAATGGAGAGTGGGGACATAGTTCTGTACATCGGATCCTTAGTTGGATGGAGGCAGATCTTAATGTGAGCGTACGGTTGATTGTAAAAAAAAAGGACAGGGTTTAAGCAGACTAAATATTCATAGAAGTCCTGTATACGCCACCAGAGAGTTGTACACCTGAAAATCAAGTTACAACATTTTGATTAAAAAAAAATACCATTGACCGTATTGTTGTTCAAAGTAAAATGTATAGCATACATTTTGAAAAGTTGAATTTTAATTTCATGCTGCAGAGTAAATTCCAATATGTACAGGAACTGAAATTAATATGTGAATCTTTTTTGAACCATCCAAATTAATAATTAAACCATTCCATAATTAAACCATATGAATAATATTTACAAGCAAATTGATTCATAAGAGAAGAGAGAGTTGCCTGTAGGCTGTGTGATGGACAAATTGTCATGTAGCGTTTTGTCTCAATCCAGAATAACTTGTTAGAAAAAGTTGATTGTTATGGGAAAAGTTTTTTGAAAACATCTGAGCTACTTCCACGCTACTGAAAAAGGATTAATATTTCTACTTTTAGTTAGTTCCCCAACACTGCTGTTCTCCTCTTATCTAGCTCATTTTCTATCTAGCTCATTTTCTTACTTAATGCGTCTTCAGGAGTTTTCCTCCTTGTTCTTTCTTTTAAAAGTTGTCCACTGTGTTGACAGACATATTAAAGTTTTAGCAGCAAAATAACAGCAGGCAGTTATCAGGCTGAGACACCTGACAAAGCAAAGGAATCCTTCTGTTACGCAGTATTCTTCATGATGTTTTTCTAAAGCACTCTCTGTGTTCGATTTCTTCCTGCCATGGATAAAACTGTCAAATCAGAGTGTGTGCGTGTGTGTGTGTGTTTGTGTGTGTGTGTGGATAAACACAGCAGGAGTGGTGCTCTAGCATCATCTCAGTATCATGTTAAAATTGCTCATCTGTCATGTCCTCTGTCTACTTGTCAGGTACACTAAGCTAGGGCAGGGCACAATGATTATCGCTGAAGTGTTTTGTCAGCAATTTATTTGTCTCCCTATATGTATTTCCAATGCTCAGCGGTGTGTTGGATTTCCCAGCATGACCTAGAATTATGACGGTAATGGAGAGGAGAACAGAATAAAGCCTGCATTTATCTGATGGACAGAGCACAGAGTGAAGTTAGGACAAGTTCCTGTGTGGTAAAGGTCTCCCCGGGTTGAGATATAATACTTTATGGTCACATTTGTTGTAGGCTTTCATAAGTTAAATTATACCTTAAGGCATATTGGTTCAATGTCCAGAACTGTAGGAGTACACTCATCATCGTGCTCTCATAAGGAAACATCACGCTAGAGACTTATCCTACACCACTTTTAGTAATCAAATGTCAATGTGGTGTTCTATCCAGCTTGTTTATGAGAATTCCATTACTTTACCAAAGGCTATACTTTCAGGGTTAAAAAAATGACACAATGATCACACAATGTAGGTTTTGAATAACATTTAAAAAGCCTGTTCTACAACGCCTTTATAACCTTTACATCTTTTACA
Organism: Sinocyclocheilus grahami; assembly: GCF_001515645.1. NCBI lineage: Eukaryota > Metazoa > Chordata > Actinopteri > Cypriniformes > Cyprinidae > Sinocyclocheilus > Sinocyclocheilus grahami. Next base: position 44,528 of record NW_015506021.1, read on the forward strand.
TTTTGGTTTCCTACAGGGAAGGAAACCTTTCAGGTTTTTATCAAAAATATCTTAATTTGTTTTTCAAAGATTCACCAAAGTCTTATGGTTTAGGAATGACATGAGAGTGAGTAAATGATGACAGAATTTTCAGATTTAAGTAAACTATCCCATTAAATTGATGGGTTAGCAGATTTTTTATCCAAAGCAACTTATCACATTCCTATAGTCTTTTTGTGATTATGCTCAGGTTTAAAGCATTTCTTCCAAGCAATTAGTTTTTTGTGAAATATCTATAAAAATATAAAAAAAAAACATATCAGTCATCACAAATTACTTCATTGGGGGAAAAAAAAGGAAATTAATTGATCAGAATAAAAAGTGGGAACACTGAATATATAGTAGTAATACATGTCGTGCACCATTTTTTAAGATTTTTATATTTACACACACACACACACACACACACACATATATATATATATA
>NW_015506021.1:45315-51647 GCF_001515645.1 Sinocyclocheilus grahami
TATATATATATATATATATATATATATATATATATATATATATATATATATATATAATTATTCATTTCATTTAAAATTTGTAAGAATGTACATTTATTTGCCTGTTTTTTGTACTGTGGTTGGCTTGGGGCTCAAAAATATCTGTATAAGAGTATAAATAATAAAAGTTGATGGCCATTATTTAAATAGATTATATTATTCCAAAACTTGAGATGGGAATGTCAAAAGCAACTTTTTGATGGTGCAGAATAACAGTCATTACAGTGACGTTTCCCTTATGAGACTGCTCTGCATGCTTCTTTGTACAACACACTTTCTTCTGCTTTCAAGATGCTATATGTATGATTCACACAGATCCCCTCACACCGTCTGTTTATGGAAATGCTTGACAAATTGCAGCTGGGGGTATGAAAAAAATGAATATGTTCATGCACAATTGTTTCCGCTTTTTTGTCTTTTTTTTCTGAAACTCCAATTCAATCATAAATTCAAAATTTACTCGAAAGCAGCTGAGAAAAATCCATCCACAGCTGTATTACTCCAATCAGAAGAAAACTGTCTGCAGTAGAGGTCTGGCCTGCACATGCTGTGATCCTCAGCATCCATGTGGAACATTAAAAACAAACAGACAACTTGCCCTTGATTCCTCCAAATAGAACATCAATATGCATTGATTTAAAATACTGATAGATGTCATCCTCAGAACTGCCTGAGGTATTACAGATTTGTAGAATGAAGAGATAACACACAATAGTATATTTATGAAAGGGGAAATCATGTTTTTCTTTTTTCTTAAGATATATTTGTGCAGTGCAATTTGTGTTGTCTGAGACATGTAAAGAGCTTATTCTGATAAATATGAGTGTCAAAATTTCCCAAACACAGCTTAGAGTATAATGTATCATTTGTGTCATTAGCAGGGCCGAATTTATGCATAGGCATTCTAGGCATGCACGTGCCTATGTTCGCTCGTCCAGGGGGCCCAAACACAATGAAGAGATATATTTTTGTTATACTATGGGCTATCTACAACAGTAAAAGAACCAAAACCGCAGAAGACATTGAGCAAATAAATACAACAAACAACAGGGTAAAAAATGACAAAGTATTTCCATGTCTTCCACCATTTTTTTATGTAGGCTATACGGAAATCATGCTTTCTTTCTCCCGTTCTTTCTCACAGACACAGTATAGAAACGCATTCGCGCACAAACGCGGAGACGCAAACAGAAACTTCTTGTCAACACTGCCCCGCGAATTAATCAATAAAATAGTTTTGCAGCTGAAAAGCTACATGACATTTCTCAGTAGCGATGTTCTTGAAGCAATTTAACTTAAAGATTCGCTATTAGTAGACGCTGCTGCTGAACGCTGCTGAGAGATGCACAGACGCACTTATTCACATGCACTTAATCTCTCTCTATAATAACCGCAGCATTAGACTGCATTAATAACTGCACTAGCCTGCATATCAATGGCTCAAGCCTCCGTTATTAGCTCTAAAATTAGGTTTTGGAATTTGCAACGGAAGGTTTGGGATGAGGAGCGTAAAAAAATTAGTTCAACACCCACAAGATTTCAGGACGGAAACATGTCAAATGTCTTGAAACAAATCATCTGAACAATGTCTTGATGTGTGGTTGTGACTCCAGGCCATTAAAATGATTAGAGAAATAATGCACTCCCAGAGTGGTTATGTGGCCACGTCGCCACGCCTATTAATGGAATGAACTTTCTCACTTCTCAAACAAATTAAGAACAACATTCAATTTTTTTATTGACTGAACGCAAGCATTATTGCGATAGAAAACACTGTAATGGTTTCCACTGATTAAGAAATATTTTTGTTTGCTTGGGTGTTAATATTAGGTCTATCATATTAATAGGGAAGCGGGGCCCAAAAAATAGTTTTGCCTATGTCACGAAAAGAGGTAAATCCGGCCCTGGTCATTAGTCATCAGCAAAACTGGTTCCTTTCAGTGAGGCAACTGTAAACAAGGAGCATGAATCTTGCCTATCAATCATGTGAAGTCAATTGAACATTGAAGGTGTTTATCTCAAAATAATGAGCTGAATAAAAGTCCCGGTTCCGGAATGATTTATCTAGTGAGGTTTCAGACGTAATTTTGTTTCTGATTGACAGTCTAATTTATCACCTTTTAAAAACTTAAAACTCAGAGTTTAACTTTCATCTCAAAACCAGTCTGTCATTGTTTCAAATGAAACCACTGTTGGGTTTGGTTACATGCAAATTAATGGAGCTTTCTGGTAATCAGCTCATGCAGATGTTATATTAAGAGTAAAATAATTACCTGTCTTGTTCTGAATACTAAAGAAATGAGTACTAACATACAGTATATTAGTACTAATTTTTGTGCACCCAATGAGCTCATTGTGAAATGTTATGTTTGGTCTGTGTATGCCTGGTGACTTGATACAATGTTATCCATAATATTGCCTTTTCAGAGAAGTGTAAATAGCTTATTCTGAATTACATGTTGTAACAATTATATTATTGACTATGCTTGGGATTTTTAATATAATTACTTATGATTCAACACATATATTATGTAGGAAATGTAGAGTTCTTTAGGCATGGATCCTTGTAGCTTAACTGCACTTTTTTATTTTTTCATTAATAACAATAAGACATGTTTCTTGAGCCCCGAATCAGCATGTGAAACTGAAGACTGGAGTAACGGCTGCTAAAATGTCTGTATTTATTCAAATAAATAAATAAATAATGCTGCCTAGGTGACCTTTTTCGGCATTAGAAAAACCTTACCAAAGCAAACTTTTGAACAGTAGTGTATGTTGTGGTGTGCACATTATATTATATTATATTATAGTATAGTATAGTATTCCCTTAAATAGCTTCATTGTATCTTCACTTTATTTACTGAACCATGAATGGCTTGTATTTCAGTGAAGGTACCATTTAAAAGCAGCTTGGCAGACCCTGACCTTTTAATCCGAAATGTAGACTAACACATGGTGGATTCCTCTTCAGGAACTCGAGCTGCGTCGAGAACGCTAGGGGAACGCCTTCAGTGACCCACGCTCTGAATCACATGTGAAATCAGTCCAATAGCTGAGCGGAACGTCACGGCGGATGACGTCATGACCGGGAAGCTATAAAAGCACAGTGAAGTCTCATGTTAAAATTGCTCATCTGTCATGTCCTCTGTCTACTTGTCAGGTACACTAAGCTAGGGCAGGGCACAATGATTATCGCTGAAGTGTTTTGTCAGCAATTTATTTATTTATACTGATTCTGTCATTCAGTGAAGCGCTCCCCGCGAATTAATCAATAAAATAGTTTTGCAGCTGAAAAGCTACATGACATTTCTCAGTAGCGATGTTCTTGAAGCAATTTAACTTAAAGATTCGCTATTAGTAGACGCTGCTGCTGAACGCTGCTGAGAGATGCACAGACGCACTTATTCACATGCACTTAATCTCTCTCTATAATAACCGCAGCATTAGACTGCATTAATAACTGCACTAGCCTGCATATCAATGGCTCAAGCCTCCGTTATTAGCTCTAAAATTAGGTTTTGGAATTTGCAACGGAAGGTTTGGGATGAGGAGCGTAAAAAAATTAGTTCAACACCCACAAGATTTCAGGACGGAAACATGTCAAATGTCTTGAAACAAATCATCTGAACAATGTCTTGATGTGTGGTTGTGACTCCAGGCCATTAAAATGATTAGAGAAATAATGCACTCCCAGAGTGGTTATGTGGCCACGTCGCCACGCCTATTAATGGAATGAACTTTCTCACTTCTCAAACAAATTAAGAACAACATTCAATTTTTTTATTGACTGAACGCAAGCATTATTGCGATAGAAAACACTGTAATGGTTTCCACTGATTAAGAAATATTTTTGTTTGCTTGGGTGTTAATATTAGGTCTATCATATTAATAGGGAAGCGGGGCCCAAAAAATAGTTTTGCCTATGTCACGAAAAGAGGTAAATCCGGCCCTGGTCATTAGTCATCAGCAAAACTGGTTCCTTTCAGTGAGGCAACTGTAAACAAGGAGCATGAATCTTGCCTATCAATCATGTGAAGTCAATTGAACATTGAAGGTGTTTATCTCAAAATAATGAGCTGAATAAAAGTCCCGGTTCCGGAATGATTTATCTAGTGAGGTTTCAGACGTAATTTTGTTTCTGATTGACAGTCTAATTTATCACCTTTTAAAAACTTAAAACTCAGAGTTTAACTTTCATCTCAAAACCAGTCTGTCATTGTTTCAAATGAAACCACTGTTGGGTTTGGTTACATGCAAATTAATGGAGCTTTCTGGTAATCAGCTCATGCAGATGTTATATTAAGAGTAAAATAATTACCTGTCTTGTTCTGAATACTAAAGAAATGAGTACTAACATACAGTATATTAGTACTAATTTTTGTGCACCCAATGAGCTCATTGTGAAATGTTATGTTTGGTCTGTGTATGCCTGGTGACTTGATACAATGTTATCCATAATATTGCCTTTTCAGAGAAGTGTAAATAGCTTATTCTGAATTACATGTTGTAACAATTATATTATTGACTATGCTTGGGATTTTTAATATAATTACTTATGATTCAACACATATATTATGTAGGAAATGTAGAGTTCTTTAGGCATGGATCCTTGTAGCTTAACTGCACTTTTTTATTTTTTCATTAATAACAATAAGACATGTTTCTTGAGCCCCGAATCAGCATGTGAAACTGAAGACTGGAGTAACGGCTGCTAAAATGTCTGTATTTATTCAAATAAATAAATAAATAATGCTGCCTAGGTGACCTTTTTCGGCATTAGAAAAACCTTACCAAAGCAAACTTTTGAACAGTAGTGTATGTTGTGGTGTGCACATTATATTATATTATATTATAGTATAGTATAGTATTCCCTTAAATAGCTTCATTGTATCTTCACTTTATTTACTGAACCATGAATGGCTTGTATTTCAGTGAAGGTACCATTTAAAAGCAGCTTGGCAGACCCTGACCTTTTAATCCGAAATGTAGACTAACACATGGTGGATTCCTCTTCAGGAACTCGAGCTGCGTCGAGAACGCTAGGGGAACGCCTTCAGTGACCCACGCTCTGAATCACATGTGAAATCAGTCCAATAGCTGAGCGGAACGTCACGGCGGATGACGTCATGACCGGGAAGCTATAAAAGCACAGTGAAGTCTCATGTTAAAATTGCTCATCTGTCATGTCCTCTGTCTACTTGTCAGGTACACTAAGCTAGGGCAGGGCACAATGATTATCGCTGAAGTGTTTTGTCAGCAATTTATTTATTTATACTGATTCTGTCATTCAGTGAAGCGCTCTGTGTGTGTCAGTCATATTTATTGTTGTCTGTCAAAAATCTATAAGCTCCAGCTATGTCTAAGCTCATGCAAGGACAAAGCATTTCAAGGGCGAGAGCAAGCCACGTTGTAGGTTGTGTGTTCCTCCCTGCTTAAAGATAATGTTATATCACGAGTGGGGACACACACAGCCTGTGCGTGGTTTGCTTGCGAGCGAAGCATAGTTGTTACTGCCTTGCTTCGCTCTCAGAGGGCTCTCTTTGAGGAGGGAGCTTTCACTAGCGTTCCTCGCTGTGCTGGCCCCGCTTTCGCCAAGGCGGAGCGGCGGCTGTGCTCGTGGGTTTCGCGTATGGATCTGCTAATCACCAGATCCGGCGCCCGCTCTCGGGGTTCGGAAGCCCGCGCTGCGGGGCTCCCCCCCCCCCCGGGGAGAGGGCGCGACGCTCCGCCTGTCTTTCTCCGAGGAGATTGATACGGAGGGCGTCAAAGAGCTCGCCAGTTGCACAAACATCAGTTACACAAGCAAACAATATTATGCCTTATGCCTTATATTATACTGAGCAGCATTAATAAGGAGCGGAGCTCGCGCAGTCGGGTGGATTGTGTTTTTTTCCCCCGCTATTAAACGCTCCGCTCTCGCCTGAATGGCTCGCGCGCAGCGCATATATTACATAATTTCGTTTTTTGATGTGAATCTTACTACACTAGACCGTATTTACTCTTCTGGTTGTTTGATTGCATTTAAATTTGAGGAATAAAATTAAGTATATGTCTGACTATGAGAAGTTATATATACAGGGGCTCTGGCGATATAAATTTATCGAGTGATAGCACACGTTAACCGCTCTTTCTTTGAGGAGGTTGAGGCGGTTTCCAGGGGCTGCTGGGCGGAGCAGTCCCAACCCACCGTGTTCCAGCCCCTCATTCTGGGTGCCTCACTTCTCGTACTCCGCAGAGTCTAGAGTCAGAGTGGAGCTCCCAGGCTGAAGGCTTCTAGCAGAAGGCGGGTCTGC
>NW_015506021.1:51754-58449 GCF_001515645.1 Sinocyclocheilus grahami
GAGGTCGTCGCCCGGGACCTGGCTCGCGTCTTCCGCTGTGGCTGCACCCAGGGTCCGTGGTGTCCCGGCGCCGGAGTGAAGGACATCTGGGAAGATCGCGTCCTGGGTGCACCGGGCCTGTGCAGAGAAACATGCGGAGTAGAGGTGGTGGGAGAGTTAGCAGCGCGCTGTATACTTACCTCGGACTTGTCTGCTTTGCCACCAGGCCCCGGATCTGCTTCTCCACTGCCTCCAGCTCAACCTGCACCGAATGCAGCTCGAACGTGTCCTCACCTGCACTCAAAGGTAGACACACATCCGCCATTAAATCAAGTAACAGTGAGTAAAACAATGGTAATGTGTGTGAATAGAGTATTAGTGTAAGCGAGATTAGCGGCAACCACGCTGGCGATGCTAGCGGGCTATATGCTAATAGCGGACTCGGAAAGTCAAAAATAGAACTAGTGATAACAAGGCGCTCTGATTGTTTTTGTTGTAGAATAAGATAGGGGATATATTCACACGTTATAGAACTGAAAAAGGATGGTGTATAAAATAGATTTTAAGATAAAAAATTAGACAACAAAGAATTAACTTGACGGAGCTCAAAGTCAAACCACACGGCAGCAACAAACAGGAAGTGACGTGACAAAGGAAGGGTAACACTGACGCAGCTCGAGTTCCTGAAGAGGAACGTCTCAGGTTACGTATGTAACCCTGGTTCCTCGAGGGAACGAGACGCTGCGTCTCGGTGCCATACTTCCGGCGTCCCTGCCGGCGCTTGCTTCATTCCTAGAAGCTGACGCTGGCTCCGCCGCACGTGCTTTTATAGCTTCCCGGTCATGACGTCATCCGCTGTGACGTTCCGCTCAGCTATTGGACTGATTTCACATGTGATTCAGAGCGTGGGTCACTGAAGGCGTTCCCCTAGCGTTCTTGACGCAGCGTCTCATTCCCTCGAGGAACCAGGGTTACATACGTAACCTGAGACGTTTTATTTGGATTCTGAGTGGCATCACATTTCACTAATTAGAATCATTTTAATACTTTAACCAATTATTTTAGTGGAGTGAAGACCAGTAAAACAAAGACTGACAAAACGGTGACATGTTGGCAAACATGCTTTTCTTCTCTTCTTTCTTGTCACAGAAATTATTTATAATTTAGGGGCATAAATTGTTTACTGCAAGATAACCATAATGTTACAAACGGCTGATTATGTGATGGTTTGGCTTCTGTGATGCTGCAAATATCTCTCAATGACAGGAAATCTGTTGACCAAAAGACTTAACAACACTTATTGTTATACTCTTTTAAAAAGAAAAAAAGCACCTGTTATTAGTTAAATCTGTCCACTTTCTTTCTTTCTTTCTGTCTATATCTCTCTCTGTATCTGACAGTGGTCTGTATTTTGAGCTAATTGCCTGCCCGTCTCTGGGGAGATGTAGAGGATCATTTGACGTAGAGGCAGAGCTGAAGCTAATAATCCATCCGCTATTTCAAGGTCCGTGGCACCTGTCAGGTATGTCTCTTGTGCTCAAGAGAGGAGGAGATCGTTTTTATGACTACAGTACCTGCCACTCGCCTATTGCACTTGCCAAAATGAGAGAAGATTATATAAGTCAACGTCACTCTCCTTCCCCAACGACCAATTCCCACCAAATAAAGGTACCATAATAACAATGAAAGACTGTCTAATACAATGTTTTACAGTTAAAATCATACAGTAAACCAAGACAAACTCCTCTTTTAAGTCAAATGCATGCTGCAAGTCAAAAGATCATTGTGAGATTGACAGCTACTTGCTTTCTGTTATGTCAGTATGCACTTTACACAAGTTATCACAGTCTACATGTGTCAATTACATCATTCTCCTCTCCATCTGTAGTACAGTACTGGAATTCATTCTCAACACAAGAAAATGTGGCAGAGACAGTGTGGGTGAAATGGGCAGCAGTTTGATGATCTTTTTTTTTGGCTCCTTCCTCCTACTGCCTTGGCCTCCTCTTTTGCACTTTTGTGCTTTGGCAATTTCATCGGCTGTAGCTCATTGCTGTTTTCCTGGAAGTTGGGACCACCTCATGAGTGTGCACAACTCATGACTGGTCAGTCATTTTTTAAATCAGTTTTTCATAGTGTCTGTCACAATCTGATGGGCCCACAAACAAGTGGGCCCAGTTGGTGGCAAAAACAATGTAAGTTGGCCACGACTGGGGTTTTTTTTAGTCGCAGATTATGTGTCAGCGATCAAAGAACAGTGTTGGTTAACCATTGTCTAAAAGACTTTCATAGTCCTAGCACCTGACATACAGCTTTTTCCCCCCTCATACGTTTTGTCTCCAGAGGAATGTTGAGTGGTGGACAGGTGGAGGTCATGTTAACACTTGTCACCTTCTTTAAGCTAACTTGTGCTTCAATTAGAACAGCAATTAATCTCAATATTTCAGCAAATCCTCTACAGCAAGTCACGTGCACTATCCATATTCACTTTGCGGAAGCTCTGGTAAAGTGGATGAGAAAAAAAGATCCTTAGACATTATCGGATAATTCAATGCATGCTGATGAACTTTTATCATAGTTTATAGTTATATGGAAAAGAAAGTTGTTAACATTCAAACCATTCTTTATCATCAGTAGTATTATTTGAATTTTGTGAATGGGAGTTTCTCTTTTGCTTTGTTAAGCCGCGGGCTTCGGATGCTTTCACTTTCGAATTTGCAATCTTGTTGTCACTGTTTTGCTTACATCTACACACCTTTCATTTTTTTAAGACTAAAACAAAAGATGGATTCATTGTTATTCTTAATCAAAAAGCACAACAATAATAAATCAGTAAGATACAATGACAAACTAGCTTACAGACAAACTAGCTTACAAAACGTTTATTAACAAAAACGAATAAGATGAGGCATGGCACACACCACATGCTGTATTATATACCGACTAATAAATAAATCAAATAAATAAATAAATAAAAGAGAGCCTCCATAGCTTAAGGTAAACAGCAAAGATCAGTTTTTCAAAAATGAAAACAAAAAGAAAAGTAAAACTAACGGTGACAGTGCTTGCATGTTTTTCCCCCCCCACAAGAATACTAGCATGTTCACCTTCTCTGGTTTAAGAAGCGGTCTTTTACTTGACTTTCGCTTGAAAACCATTCATCATTTCCTCAATATGTGCGTAATTTTTGCTGTTGCTGAGTAGGTATACTCTCTAAGCTCGGTTTCGTAATGCTTTCAGTTTCATTTGTCCTTTGATGTTTCTCATATGCAACAAAAAATGGTTGCAGTCTGGAGCCCTGAATATTAAAGTTCATAAGTGCAGAGCTGCTTTGTTTTCAGCGGAAACCGAGAAAACCTGTTGGCAGAGAGTGAATCTGCGTCTCATTCAGCTCTGCTGTTTCTGTTTCATGCAGATATTTTTTATGCATAGTTTCACAAAACCAAGAAGTCAAACCATTCTGTTTTTGCTTCAAATTTAGAAATTATACACTGCAATTTAGATTAAAAACTACTCATGTTGCATGTATGCAGCATCTTTGTTTGGATCATGATTAAAATGCTGTGATTTCCTCTAATTTTACATGGAAAGAGCACAGACAAAGCCTTAGTTTGTTTATATGAAGATATTTATTTTATTTGTGTTACTTATTTATTTGATTTGGGGCTTGTTTTAAATTTTCAATTTAGTTTTGCTATTTACATTAAATTTAAATTTTGTTATTTAGCAAACGCTTTTATCCAAGGCGACCAACAAATGAGGACAATAGAAGCAATCAAAACCAACAAAAGAGCAATAATATGCAAGTGCTATATTAGTATATTATTATAGTGTTATATTTCAATTTCACAAAGAAACGTACAGTATTTTGTCTAAGCAATAATAAAAGGACACATTTAATTTATAATTTGTCTTAAATCTCATTTTGTTAAAAAAAATCATGAATCGAATCGAATCGTGAGTTGAGTGAATCGTTACATCCCTACATTTGACCTTTTCTCTCTTAACTATCCAACTATACAACAAGAATGCATTAAATTGATCAAAGGTGACATTCAATTTGTTTCGATTTCTATTTTAAATGCTGTTGTTGTGAACTTACTAATCATTGAATAATCCTGGGAAAAGTATCACAGTTTCCATGAAAATATTAAGCAGCACAACATTTACCATACTTTTTAGCAACCATCACAGGAACAAGTTAATATATATATACAGCAGCCAACATTTGAAGTGGATCAAAACCTTTCATCAAAGTTGTCCTAAAGCCTAAAACCAAAATGCGACAACTTTGATTAACTTTTTTGATCCACTTCAAATTTCGACTACTATACATTCTATATATATATATATAAATACTGAGAAGTATAGCTAAACATAATTAAATGAATAATTACATGGTTAAATTGTGAATAATTTAATTTAGTGATATTAAACAGATTATTTAAACCAAAATGTGTGCTTCAGATTTTATGTTTATTACACTATTATCTTAGCAGCATTTTCAAACTTTGCTGGACTCGTGAGTCTCCTGCAAGGAGCACTGTTTGTGTTGTGTAAAAAAAAAGTTATGTGGGATTTTAATATTAACTTGACTGTTTTTGACAAATATTGTAATGAGTTTAAGTATTTACAGTGTTTTACAGAAAATCTATAAAATGTATGTTGTAAGCTACCTTTTGTGACCTTTTAAAACAACAATGACATCATTAGCAAGATAGTTCATATCAGCACATACTGCTGACAAGTATGAAGCAGAACGTGGCTTTCACAGAAGTGACGGTGGTGCACAAAGCTCTTTCTGGAAACACTGAGGTTCCCTTCGCCTAACCTGCATCTGATGGACATGATTTAGACAATAGCATAATCATTGATAAGTGCAGAGCATTATTACCAGGCAATCAGAGAATCGGACATTAATTTATCTCAATCATCTTCATTGTCTTTAGTCTCTTCTCTTCTACAGAATGAATCAGTGGAATTTAATCCATCATCAGCCCTTTCGCCATCGTCTTTCAATTCATTCATAAAGCCAAGTTTGGAACATTAATCCAGCTTTTCTCTTGTAGATAGGCTCCAAACTCTAATTAGCATGCCAGGTGGGTCTAGCAGGGATGAGTGGTCAAGGACAATAATACTTTTGAAAAAAAAAAATCTGCAAAAGTTACATTCACTACGACAGTGGAACTCATATTGGGCAAGTTTTCTGGAAGGTTCTCGTCCCTGAGGAAGAGGAGCTTAGGTGACTCAGGAGAGAGTCTTGTTGTTAATTTTAAGAAACCATTCTGAAGACTATGTTCTGCATCATGGCCTCTATTATTTCTTGGTTCCATTCATTTTCCCCCTCTATTTGGTCCTCACTTGTGCCCTATGTCACAGCAGAGACACTTCAGTGATTCCTGGCCCCCTGGAGTTCAATCTGGCCCTCTACCTTATCTGCCCAGGGCACATTTCCTCAGGGAAATCTTTCACATACCACCTTGAACCTCTCTCCAGCAGGAAGAAGGCTGCACATGTTCTTCTCTAGAAACCACTCTGTTGCTAATCAAGACAGCTAAACAGATAAACACAGTTTGACTCCATTGGGTTCTGCTTCCTCTGTTCTCTGATTCCCTGTCTTGTTTTATTGGACTGTTGGGAAGGCACATAGTTATTGCCCTGAACTGGAGGTTAGGCTCGAATTGTCATTACTTCCTCCACCTCCGCACTTCAGTTTGTCACTGAGTGTAGAAGTCTTGTGTTTAGAACCAAACAATGTTTTGTCTGCTAATTAGTTAGCAAGGCCAACAGGGGCCGACTGAGATGAAAGTCAGCAGCACCCCTTTGCCTGTCTAAACTTCTGTTTTTTTAGGCTAAACACTGCTGTCTCCTAGCTTAACCTTACGGGTTAACCATACCATAAGGTTCTGTAGAGGTGTGAAAAATAAATTATTATATTCCTTAACTGTTACACATTTTGCATAAGGTGAAGGAAATGCTATTGGAATGAACAATACTGTAGAAATCTATATGTAGATGTTCTTACGGGCTGCTAAAAATAAGCCGTCCACCATTTTGGAATGATCAAAGCCGGTTTGTGGCAAGAGAAAGGTCAATGTGCTAATCTGCAGTCATATTCATTTACATGTATGACTATCTATATTTGCACTAGTATTTCGCAGCTGGTTATTACAGGATTTAGTTTACCATTAATGTCCAATAATTCTACATATGGCAAATATAAAAAGAAAAAGCTCTTAATATTACTAATATTAACTATATGGCTCCACGTTATCGTCCGGGCAGAACTATTGTTCCAGCCACCAAAGACAGATTCACAAATAACCTGCCTGATTTATCTCAACTGCTCTGTGTACCAATAAGTACACATGAACTAGACTAAATAACTAGTAACATGGGCACAATCTTCTCTAATACATTAGAAGCTGTTGCCCTCATCAAATTGAAAAAGGTTAGAGAAAAACGTACTGCGCCATGGTACAACAGTAATACCCATTCTCTCAAGAAAAAATCTCGTAGTCTTGAGCATAAATGGAGAAAAAACTAACTTGGAAGTTTTTAGAATTGCGTGGAAAAACAGTATGTCCAGCTATAGACAGGCTCTAAAAACTGCCAGGGCCGACCATATCCACAAACTCATAGAAAATAACCAAAACAATCCTAGGTTTTTATTTAGCACAGTGGCTAGATTAACAAATAACCAGACACCACCCGAT
>NW_015506021.1:63956-98028 GCF_001515645.1 Sinocyclocheilus grahami
ATACAATGTAATTTAGATTAAAAACTGCTCGTTGCATGTATGCAGCATCTTTGTTTGGATCATGATTAAAATGCTGTGATTTCCTCTAATTTTACATGGAAAGAGCACAGACAAAGCCTTAGTTTGTTTATATGAAGATATTTATTTTATTTGTGTTACTTATTTATTTGATTTGGGGCTTGTTTTAAATTTTCAATTTAGTTTTGCTATTTACATTAAATTTAAATTTTGTTATTTAGCAAACGCTTTTATCCAAGGCGACCAACAAATGAGGACAATAGAAGCAATCAAAACCAACAAAAGAGCAATAATATGCAAGTGCTATATTAGTATATTATTATAGTGTTATATTTCAATTTCACAAAGAAACGTACAGTATTTTGTCTAAGCAATAATAAAAGGACACATTTAATTTATAATTTGTCTTAAATCTCATTTTGTTAAAAAAAATCATGAATCGAATCGAATCGTGAGTTGAGTGAATCGTTACATCCCTACATTTGACCTTTTCTCTCTTAACTATCCAACTATACAACAAGAATGCATTAAATTGATCAAAGGTGACATTCAATTTGTTTCGATTTCTATTTTAAATGCTGTTGTTGTGAACTTACTAATCATTGAATAATCCTGGGAAAAGTATCACAGTTTCCATGAAAATATTAAGCAGCACAACATTTACCATACTTTTTAGCAACCATCACAGGAACAAGTTAATATATATATACAGCAGCCAACATTTGAAGTGGATCAAAACCTTTCATCAAAGTTGTCCTAAAGCCTAAAACCAAAATGCGACAACTTTGATTAACTTTTTTGATCCACTTCAAATTTCGACTACTATACATTCTATATATATATATATAAATACTGAGAAGTATAGCTAAACATAATTAAATGAATAATTACATGGTTAAATTGTGAATAATTTAATTTAGTGATATTAAACAGATTATTTAAACCAAAATGTGTGCTTCAGATTTTATGTTTATTACACTATTATCTTAGCAGCATTTTCAAACTTTGCTGGACTCGTGAGTCTCCTGCAAGGAGCACTGTTTGTGTTGTGTAAAAAAAAAGTTATGTGGGATTTTAATATTAACTTGACTGTTTTTGACAAATATTGTAATGAGTTTAAGTATTTACAGTGTTTTACAGAAAATCTATAAAATGTATGTTGTAAGCTACCTTTTGTGACCTTTTAAAACAACAATGACATCATTAGCAAGATAGTTCATATCAGCACATACTGCTGACAAGTATGAAGCAGAACGTGGCTTTCACAGAAGTGACGGTGGTGCACAAAGCTCTTTCTGGAAACACTGAGGTTCCCTTCGCCTAACCTGCATCTGATGGACATGATTTAGACAATAGCATAATCATTGATAAGTGCAGAGCATTATTACCAGGCAATCAGAGAATCGGACATTAATTTATCTCAATCATCTTCATTGTCTTTAGTCTCTTCTCTTCTACAGAATGAATCAGTGGAATTTAATCCATCATCAGCCCTTTCGCCATCGTCTTTCAATTCATTCATAAAGCCAAGTTTGGAACATTAATCCAGCTTTTCTCTTGTAGATAGGCTCCAAACTCTAATTAGCATGCCAGGTGGGTCTAGCAGGGATGAGTGGTCAAGGACAATAATACTTTTGAAAAAAAAAAATCTGCAAAAGTTACATTCACTACGACAGTGGAACTCATATTGGGCAAGTTTTCTGGAAGGTTCTCGTCCCTGAGGAAGAGGAGCTTAGGTGACTCAGGAGAGAGTCTTGTTGTTAATTTTAAGAAACCATTCTGAAGACTATGTTCTGCATCATGGCCTCTATTATTTCTTGGTTCCATTCATTTTCCCCCTCTATTTGGTCCTCACTTGTGCCCTATGTCACAGCAGAGACACTTCAGTGATTCCTGGCCCCCTGGAGTTCAATCTGGCCCTCTACCTTATCTGCCCAGGGCACATTTCCTCAGGGAAATCTTTCACATACCACCTTGAACCTCTCTCCAGCAGGAAGAAGGCTGCACATGTTCTTCTCTAGAAACCACTCTGTTGCTAATCAAGACAGCTAAACAGATAAACACAGTTTGACTCCATTGGGTTCTGCTTCCTCTGTTCTCTGATTCCCTGTCTTGTTTTATTGGACTGTTGGGAAGGCACATAGTTATTGCCCTGAACTGGAGGTTAGGCTCGAATTGTCATTACTTCCTCCACCTCCGCACTTCAGTTTGTCACTGAGTGTAGAAGTCTTGTGTTTAGAACCAAACAATGTTTTGTCTGCTAATTAGTTAGCAAGGCCAACAGGGGCCGACTGAGATGAAAGTCAGCAGCACCCCTTTGCCTGTCTAAACTTCTGTTTTTTTAGGCTAAACACTGCTGTCTCCTAGCTTAACCTTACGGGTTAACCATACCATAAGGTTCTGTAGAGGTGTGAAAAATAAATTATTATATTCCTTAACTGTTACACATTTTGCATAAGGTGAAGGAAATGCTATTGGAATGAACAATACTGTAGAAATCTATATGTAGATGTTCTTACGGGCTGCTAAAAATAAGCCGTCCACCATTTTGGAATGATCAAAGCCGGTTTGTGGCAAGAGAAAGGTCAATGTGCTAATCTGCAGTCATATTCATTTACATGTATGACTATCTATATTTGCACTAGTATTTCGCAGCTGGTTATTACAGGATTTAGTTTACCATTAATGTCCAATAATTCTACATATGGCAAATATAAAAAGAAAAAGCTCTTAATATTACTAATATTAACTATATGGCTCCACGTTATCGTCCGGGCAGAACTATTGTTCCAGCCACCAAAGACAGATTCACAAATAACCTGCCTGATTTATCTCAACTGCTCTGTGTACCAATAAGTACACATGAACTAGACTAAATCACTAGTAACATGGGCTCAATCTTCTCTAATACATTAGAAGCTGTTGCCCTCATCAAATTGAAAAAGGTTAGAGAAAAACGTACTGCGCCATGGTACAACAGTAATACCCATTCTCTCAAGAAAAAATCTCGTAGTCTTGAGCATAAATGGAGAAAAAACTAACTTGGAAGTTTTTAGAATTGCGTGGAAAAACAGTATGTCCAGCTATAGACAGGCTCTAAAAGCTGCCAGGGCCGAGCATATCCACAAACTCATAGAAAATAACCAAAACAATCCAAGGTTTTTATTTAGCACAGGGGCTAGATTAACAAATAACCAGACGCCACCCAATCTAAATATTCCCGCACAGTTTAATAGTAATGACTTTATGAATTTCTTCACTGATAAAATAGATAACATCAGAAATACAATAACAAATGTAGATTCTACAGCATATAATACTTTAGCTTCATTCATCGCACCAAAAGATAAACGGCAGTGCTTTACAGCTATAGGACAGGAAGAGCTAAATAAACTTATTACTGCATCTAAACCAACAACATGCCTGTTAGATCATGTTCTAAAGCTCTTATAACTATTATTGATCATCAGAGAACACCACCATAGATCCCTTTGTTTCTTACAACTGAAGGCTGAACATCGTTGTGGCATTTTTGATATATTCATTGTTCATGTGAATGATGAGCAGCTTCTGAAATGTTGACAGATCAAAGATGGCGGACACAACAACATGTCTGGAGCCATCAAATAACCATCTAAAACGCAATTTTTAACGTATTTGATTAGCAATAATTATAGTTTGATCAATTATATACCAACTTTTTACAGTTTGAAGTATCAAACAGTAAAATAAAATAAAACTGTTCATTTAAATGTCACATTTAACTTGGTTGTTATTTAGTGAGGTGAATCAATTCTATATTTTGCTTCTTTTCTTTGTCATGACTGTAGGGTAAACAGTGATAATTTAATAATTTAGCTCAAAGGGAATCATTTAAGATTTTAAAGGGAACTCCACCATTGATATGCAAGGGAATTAGGACAGAATCACTGTTTTACGGCGGATCACTGAGACGGCCTGCGATTCAGTGAACGAGCCGTATGACATCAATTCTGCAATGGATATCAATATCCAAAATATAGTGAAAACACTATTAATTAGCATAGTAACAAGATCGGCAGTTTAAGACATTAACTTGTGAGCACAAAACACAAGATACTTCTCTTTTCCATATATCTTCATTTGAATGAAAGCAGTGAGTGAGCACTGTTTGTGATTGCGTATGCATTTCTACTCACTGTTAAAAAGTAGAATGAGAAATAGTAACTATTTAATAACAGTTGTGTTTTCCCTATTTTGAAGCTGTGAGATACAGTAGGTACATTTTCAAGTGAAATAAAAAAATATAAAATTTTAAATAATTATTATAATTATTAACAACAATTACTATTACCATTATTATTATGTTACTGCATATTTGTGACGAGTGGGGGCGGGGCTGAGAGCCGTGGGAACGGAGTGAGGCCGGTGGAGTAATTGATAATGAGCGACACCTGCACCACTCACCAGTCTTGAGTCTTACGGAGGAGCTCCGGAAGGATAAAAGGGAGGAGTGACAACAGTGTCGGACGAGAGAAGACCAGGCCTGGAGTTTATTTTGTATTTTGGTTTTGTTTGTGCGCGACAGTCGTCCGCGAGGGGCTGTCGCGCTGTTTTGTGTTTGAACGTTCACGCCCCCTTCTTCCCGTGACTACGAACTAAGTTACATTGGTGCCGAAACCCGGGAGGAAGGAGGGACACTCTGTCGGAGAGCCCTCGCTGCTGAGGGGGTTCGCGGTGCTGAGGAGATCGGGCAGCAGGAACGAGTTGTAGGATCTATGTCTCACAACAGACCCACCTACATGATGGAGACACACACATCAAACCCGCACATTCCATGGAGGGTTTTTGAGGTTCGTCTCCCCAGCAGTGGAGAGACCGCCGTGGCTGCCCGAGGCGGTGGTGCTGGAACGATGGAAGACGATGTGGGACGGAGAGCTCACTGCTGTGCTCCTGGGTCGAGGAGGGGTGGCTGCCGTCCGTGAGGGAGCAGAGGATTCTGCTCGTCCGCCAGGAGGCCGGAGCCTGCTTCCATCCGCCAGGACTGGGGAGGAGCAGGGAACGGGGGACTCTCTGCCAGCTGCCCTCAATAGGAGGAGACATTGCCAGGAGGCGGAGGAGCGGTGGGCCATCCACCAACGATGTCCAGTACCATCGCATGGCACCGCGAATGAGAGCCTCTCAGCCGGTTGAGGACCAAGCGGCAGTGGGTCCAGGAACCGGACTGATAATTTTATTTTTTTTTCTCTCTCCCCTCTCTCGTATCTGTCTCTCCTCATCCTTCCGTCTCCTTTTCTCTCACCTCGTCTGTCTGTCCTTACCCCCAGGTACGCCGTGGCCGCCGTGATCGGCTCCCCCGGAGAAGGGAGGGAGAGGGGGGGAGTAGACTGCAGTCTCGGGAGTACCCCCCGGCCTGCAACGGGTGATGGGGGTATGTGACGAGTGGGGGCGGGGCCGAGAGCCGTGGGAGCTCCGGAAGGATAAAAGGGAGGAGTGACGACAGTGTCGGATGAGAGAGGACCAGGCCTGGAGTTTATTTTGTGTTCTGTTTTGTGTTTATTTTATGATTAAAGTATTTGAACGTTCGCCGGTTCCCGCCTCCTTCTTCCCGTGACTACGAACTACGTTACAATATTCATTCAGTATTTTTATTTAAGGATTGATTGTTTTGATACATCATCAGTTTCTGAAGTGTTGATTATCTGAAAATGCTTTATTCCACTTGCAGCCACTTAGGGGTTGTTTCCCAGCTGCCATTTGTGGAACTGGCATGCGCATATAATCAGATTGCATTGTGCAAAGCAGATGCAATGTTTTGCCCTTATTTTAGGTCAGTTGGCAGCGAGGACACTGAATATGTAAAAGCTTATTGAACTTCTGCTTGAGTGATTTCTCTTAATTATTCCAATAATCAGATTCAAGAGGACCGAGAGGCAGAATTTAATGGATTACAACAGCTCATTTCTCTGCGGGCCTCCTCTCTTCTCTTTCTTCTCACTCCATCCCTGCTGATCCTCAGAGCAGCTGGACTTGCTTTAACGTTTGTGCCATGATGGGTGGTGGGTGGGGGCTGAATAATGGCAACCAGGGAGCAAAAAGGTATTAGACGAGATCGATAGCTGGCAATCCAGAGAGCCAGCCCATAATCTCTGTCAGCCATGTAGGAAAGTACATTATTGCAACTACAAAGCCTATTAACAAACCCACAGGTCATGCATTATTGAAATGGTGGTGGTTTTATGAGGCTCGATTCAAAGAGGAAAGGAAAGGAAAAAGGGACAAACATAAATAATGCAGCCTCTCCAGGATCTGTGCAGCAGCTCTCTCTTGAAAATATTGCTTTTGTTTTGGCTTTAATTGGATTCATAGTTTGAAAGCTTTGTCAACTTACAACTGTGTGTCTGTGTGCGCGCGCATGTGTCTAACCTGTGTAGATACTTAAGCAGTGTAGCAGTATTGCCCATTAGTCGATTTTCTTGAGAGAAATAAAGAAGAAAAGAGCAGGATAAACTTAAACATTGCTCTCTCCATACTGTGGCCTGCAGCTTAGTGGTTAGTTGATATTCATAAGAGATCCTTTAACAATATAGGTCTAGCATTCATTATTGTATCATTATATTATTTGCTGACTTCCCTTGCTTCATTTTTGGAAGCCTAAAGTGGTGCTTTCTTTCGAACATAGATTGTCCAGCTCATTATTATGTTGTTCTGAGGAAATTGACTGAGCTGAATGACACTTGATTTGCAAAAACAAAAAATCTAATTTCAGGTCTGATGTTAGTTAATGCTAGGTTAATGTTACAGTTGCATACATACAGGCTAGGGGGAGCTCGGCTCCCCTTAATAAGACATGGGCTCCCCTGAAAACGTGATTTGTGAAATTTTGGTGGGTCTAAAAAAATATTGACAGTGTTATTTTGACGTGCAATTTCAGTTTTGTGTAATGTGATCATCATGGATTATTGTGTAAAATTGCAAAAATATAATTCAATAAAGTTCAATAAAAATATCACTTCAATAAAGATAACTGCTATTCTTGTCATGTGCATCAAGGTGTGGGGGCAAATTCCACTCATCTTTAGTACATGTTAACTGAAAGACTCGTAGAAAAAATATAAACCTTGAACTCTTGTCGATTCTGTGTTAAGGTAAGGCATGTTATTCGCAATTATGTGTTGTGGCTGTGTTATAGGTCTGCGTGACTCTCGATGTCTTAGGCCTAACTGAATGGAGGAATTATTCTTCTGTAGCCTGACGACGAGTAACTTTAACTGTTGTTCATGTGTGTGGCTGGGCTGTTATAGGTCTGCGTGACTCTCGACGTCTTAGGCCTAATTGAACGCTCCGGTAACTGGACCGTCTAAAATGTTGCTTGTTTTGGGGCTGAGTTTGGAATACAAGAACCCAAGTTAACAGGAATGATAATGAATAAAACACATATTGTATAATATGATTCATATGTATGGTTATGTATATCTGTTATAATACTTAAGATTATATGGGTCTTGTGTTTATTGTTATTTATCTAAGTGCATCTTGCTAATACTCAACCATGGAAATATATCATAGAGTCCATGTGGGGTGGGGCATTTGATTTAAAAGCCAAACCGGTGTATCTGTTGAGTGCGGGGTTGTAGTTGGAGGCAAACATTGCAAGTGTCTTGTGTGTACTACCTTTTTGTAGAAGGATTTAACAGCAAAGCGCTGTGTTGTAAATATTTTTGTAAATATTCCTCCATTTTTCCCTTTTTCCTTATTTTTGTCTATTTTTATGGATATCACTTATACATATTTTATGCACTTTGGTGGACTGTAAATAGACTGTGAATCAGTACGGACACTGTCAATAAAACCACCTTTGCACGGAAGTGCCCTGCCATCATTTCTTGTGACCAGTTTTCCATCACGCCTTGTCACAATTATACACTTTTAGAACAAATGGTTCTATGTACAGTAGAACCTTATATGGTTCTATCCCTTACTTCTTTCTTTGATTGGAACACCCAAGAAAGATGAATATGTCCTATATAACTTTTTATTCAAAAAGGTTATGATTCCATGTTTTGAACTTTGAAAAGATTCCATATCAGAATCAGAAAGAGCTTTATTGCCAAGCATGTTTACACACACACACAAGGATTTTTTCTTGGTGACAGTGCAGAAGAAAGTACAGACATACATAGTAATGTATACATTCAATACATTATATATTGTAGCTCAAATGGAAGATCATGGGTGCTAGCAACGCCAAGGTTGTGGGTTCGATTCCCAGATAATGCATAGACTAATAAAATATATAACTTGAATTCAGTGTTGTTGATTGTAGTTGTTGTAAGTTGTAAGTTGATTTGGATAAAATGCATAAATGTAATGCCATGGATATGTAAACTTCACACAAATGTAAAGTGCACAACATCATATCAGATATTTTTATCCTAGGAAGTTTATATATAATATATATATATATATCGTATTTTACCTTTTCATGTTTTTGAGATAAAGCATTCCTGTGAATCAAGTAAAAATCTAGTGTTTTGTATACAAACCTGTTTTTTTTTTTAAAGTGCATGCATGCAGCATCTCAAAACCGAGAGTGAAATATAGAATATAAAATATATTGCTTTTTCCAGCTTAAATATGTTTGTGTGACTTGTATAGTTTTGTACAACTTATAAAGAAACCAGATGGGATACATTTATCTAGAGAAGAATATACAATGTAGAGTCCTATCATGCATTGTCATGAATGCAGTACAGTTATAATCAGCACACAGTAGAAGCCTCAAAGCAGTTACTTCCTGGACTTGATCAAGGTAGGAGACATTAGTGGTGATCTCTAACAGTATGTTGATCTCATTACCAGAGAGGAACCACAAAATTCCTGGGAACTCATGGAGAACAGAACAATCACGTGGCCCAGCAGTCAGCATTTCAGTGTTCTGGTCTATGTCACAGGAGAGAAGACAGATAGAGACATGAGAACGCCCACACATGTCACCTCTTGACCCGACATTCTAGTCTGATATTGCAATACAACAGATGTGGGGTGATAAACAACAGGATAAATAGGTGGAAACAGCTTGAGAGGTAAAGTTTAAATAATGTAAAAGTCATACTGCAGTGGCCTTACACCAACATATGGTAAGTTGTCTTTCCATTTTGTTGGAGATACAATAGCTATGATAGTTATTCTCATGACCTTTAACATCAAACTTTCATTCCAGTTCACTCTAATGTTAAAGTACCTGCAGTGCAACTGGTCTTATGTATCCAGGATGATCATGTTAGTGTTCATTTTGTTTCAGTTACATGAAATCACTCTGAAATCAAATCCGTTCAAAGGCAGGGACTGCATTACTTGTGACCATCAGAATTTGTAATGCTGTAATCTGCTCATCTTTTTCAGCAGTTATATCTTTAGCTAATGGCTATTGCTGTCTTTTGCAATCAATAATCTCATTGTGATTGATCAAACAAATATTTGAAAGGATTACACAGCGCTTTGCTGTTAAATCCTTCTACAAAAAAGGTAGTACACACAAGACACTTGCAAGATTTAAGCCAAAAGAAGAGTATTTGTAGTAATTTTATATTATTATTATTATTATTATTGATCTTGAAAATTAAGATTCCGCATTTTCCAAAGCCGACGTGATGACATAATATACAATACCTAAAAATTCCAGATTTTTATTTATATATTTTTTTGGTACCTTTCCCTAACAGTAGGCTATATATTACATGCAGATACAGTTTGTATAATTTATGTGGTTGTTTGGTACATTAAATATGAGATCAATAGAAATAAAACAAATTAAATTCCTTACCTAAGAAAAGCCATCTCTGAGGTTACCCGTTTAGCCTAGTTTGGATGCCTGCTCTTTTCCATTTCCTTGCTCTGTGGGTCAGGGCATCAGACCAAACCTCTCCTTTTTGCTTTATGAACATCTGGTTGCAGGCATCTGATAAGCCTGGACCAGTGTAAGGAATAGTATAAATCTGTGAGCAGACAGCCGAATGAGAGAGATCTCGCCACCCCATCCTAATCTTCACAATTTGCTGTGGCTGATCAAATTTTAATGAGGAATAAACATAATGAGGGCCCCTGAAAGATTACCATAAACTGAGAGGGATAACTGCTCAGCTGTGCTCCAACAGTGCCAAGCGCATGGAAGAGAGAGGTATCAAAGAAACTTGCTTTTTATTACCAAACAAATCATCTGACCGTAACGTTTATTTACGCACAATGCCAAATTGCCCAGTGCCCCTAAGACAACATTCACTTTTGCTGTGCACTTAAAAAAGGTTCAGGGGTTTGGATATGAATATTTCAGATTCACAGCTGGACCAAACCTGCAGATAAGGGTTTTAGCAGTGCAACAGTTCTCATAAAATGTTTTACATCCATTGTGCATTCCTTGTTGTTAAAATCGTCCACTCACATTTCCATTTCTTTGTCTCATTTAGTTTTCCCTTTATCCTCTGTATTTAATGATTAAATGCTCATTAAAACTTGTAAGGTAGCCTGCAAACAAGCACAAGACCTTGCTAACTATTTTCCCTCATATAGTAAAGCATTTTTAATGATGGTTAGAGTTAAGTGCGGTTAAATAAGGGAGACTGGGGAGTGAGCGATGCAGTGAGCTGTAACACCATCAGTTTAACCAATTAGAAATTAATTACTGGGATGATGCACTGATCTTAAAAAAGCTGATGTCATGATTGATGTTAAAATTGTATGATGGTTTGTCTAAAATTAATAATAAAATTAAAAACTACCAATTTTAAATGCTAATTTAATGTAGGCATCACAACATTTGAATGTGCATGAGAGGTAAGTGTTCAATTCTGTTTTTAAAAATTAACTCAATGAGTGTTAAATGTTGGAAAAGATAATCAAAATGTAAAAATAGGGGAATATTACACAATTAAATATCCAATATTGGCTGAAGCCACTGTCTCTTTTAATACTAACCAATAACCATTATGGTGTCAATAAACACTACTGTTCAAAAGCCTCTTTACCAAGGTTGCATTTATTTGATCAAAACATGGAGTAAATAATCAATATTAAGCAGTAATCTAGTGAAATGTTAATGTAATATAAAATAATTTTCTATTTTAAAATGTAATTTAGAAATATACCGATTTGGTGCTCAAAAAAATAGTTTTTAGTATCAGTGTTGAAAACAGTTGTGCTGTTTAATATTTTTGTGTAATCTTGTGTAATTTGTGTATATATATATTTTTTCAGTCTTCTTTGAATATAAAATTAAAAAGTTCTTTTTTTTAATATAAATATTTTGTAACAATGTAATAAATGTATTTAGTGTACATGCTGAATAAAATTATTAATTTTACTATTTTTAAACTATTATAAGGAATTCACAATAATATAATATATCTTCAGAAGAGCACTCGTGGCCCTTTTAGTCCTTTTTGAAGCATAAAAAAAATGCAGACGCTGTCCTTTGAAATTGGAAATTGAAATAGTCTTTAGATTTACTCCTATGATCCATGAAAGACAACAGTAAATGATGCTACATCCTTTAACATACCTTCTGCTATTCCGTATTAAAAATAATAATTATGCTATCACCAAATTCCCCTTTTTGAGTCTGTAGTGTCTCCGTGGGGAATTGCGTATCTGATAATACAACGTGGCAATAGCAATCGAGTGAGTCTAGCAGTGTGACACACTAGTCAACATTATATTTTACGCATGTGACTGCTTGTTCTCTCTTTCCCTTTATAAGCTTTGACACACAGAGAGACAGCATATGAGAAGTGTCAGCTGCATCACATGTATGTGACTCCGGGCGTGACTGATGTTACACAGGCATTGGGAACCAACAAAGAACACATTTCCACACTTTAAAAGCTGTCACCGGACCATGCTAACGCAGCCGTCATGATTTTCCTGAATGTGACATCAAGAACATTGTTGTTTCAGACCTCTGAATGAGTTAATGCGATAATTGTGCTGGTCCAATTTAAATAGTAATAGCAACCACCTTGTATATTGACATTGACATTGTATATACAGATTAGTGACAGTGCATTTGCTATGACATATTACAACAAGCACAGTGTTAGCATTGATAGTCCCATTACAACAGCATTATTTGGAGCATATAGCGTAAATTAATAGATCCCAGGGACAGTCATACACAATATAATATGTTAATATTAATAGGACAATACAAAAAAGCCTATGAATTCTATATTAGTCAATCTACAAAATTGGTGCTAAATTGCTAAACACTTTCAGCACTTTTAAATCATTAAATTAATCATTAATCCTTAAGAAAATTTAATTAAGTTAAAGAAAATTAAACTATATTAAATACTTTAAAAATATATATTTGTCCTTCTGCAGCAGTGTAGTGCTGCAGCTGTATAGTGAGGCACAATAATACACATATATTGCTTATTGTTTCTCTTAAACAAACCACAATCTAGTATCAAAAGCATTTGATAGTTAATGTTCTCTGCCTCAGTCGTACTGACTATTACGTTGGGCAGTTATACTAAGTTATTGTAACGGACGGAACACGGGAAGCATGCGGATCCACCTGCAAGGATTTATTAATTGAGACGTGGTCAAAAACAGGCATAGGTCAGACAATGGCAAACAGGTATATTGATGGCAAGGCAAGAGCAATAATCAAGGTACAAGGCAAAGGTCCAGGCAGGGCCAAACAGTGTCCAATAGGGCGAGACTCGAGAGATAATCCAGGTAAACAGGCAGTGATCAGAACATGGGGAAACAGACAAGGCAAGACAAAGAAAACAAGACACTAGTCTCGGTAATGCAGCTAACACTAGAGCCGTGTCCGAAATCGCATACTTCCATACTATATGGTAGGCGAAAAACAGTATGCGAGGCGAGTAGTATGTCCGAATTCATATTCGAAAAACAGTAGGCGAGAAGTACCCGGATGACCTACTACTTCCGCCCGAATTCCGTAGCATGCATACGATGGACACTTTACTATCCCATGAGGCCACGGGAGAGGAGGCGTCATATTCGAAAATGGCGGAAGGTGGCGACGCGAAAAACGTTGTTCATTGTGGTTAAATTGCACTTGTTTAACATGATCTAAGTGAACGGGTGACTTATTGAAAGTTTAAACATTGTAAATCGATGAGATGATTTCGTGAATCGGCCGTAAAAAAAGATGTTTAATCATTGTTATAACTGAGCGCATCAAGTTAACGAACAGATCGAGCTAGTGTCAGTGCTGTTGTACATCAGCTTATTTACTGCTTTTTTAACGGAGACTTTCGTTGTTAAGCAGTTTAATGAGATTAGAAAATTCCACAGATTTAAAAAAAAAAATTTCCCCCTCTTTTACTAATATTTAGTTGATATTTTGTTAGCGAGCAGCCTCCTCAAAATTCTGATGACTGCGCTGCTGATTCTGTGCACAATGTCATGCACCGTGGACTTTGGGATGTCAAAGCCCAGTGACACCAGTCTGTACGATGCTGCGTGGGCCAGCTAGTAGAGACACACCAGCACCTCAACATCTTTTTCCCAGCCATGGTCAGAATCTGACTTCAAAGCAGCGATGAGGGACGTGATGGACTGTCGTGAAAGCCGGAGGTTTGGACGGAGGTCAGATCCATCTTCGAAATACAATCGAAGAATTGGCACAGCAGCATTCAGGTGGCAGTAGGTTGTAGGGCTCACAGCCTGTAAATTTGTGTGTATATATATATATGTTTATTTATTTATTATGTTTATATTATTTATGTATATATTGTATCCATCTATATTTATTTAGGCTATGCATATATTGTATGTGTGTATATATATATATATATATGTTTATTTATTTATGTTTATATTATTTATGTATATATTGTATCCATCTATATTTATTTAGGCTATGCATATATTGTATGTATTCATTCTCTCCCTCTCTATTTAAGATCTTTTATTTATTTAGTCATTTATTAGACTCTTTTATCCAAAGCAACTTACAAATGAGAACAGAAGCAATCAACTGTAGTATTAAAACAACTAAAAACAGATCCAAAACTAAAAGCTAAAACTTTATAAATACTACCTATACACATTTTAAAAATAAACTTACCTTATTTGATAAATGATTTACAAGCTGTCGACGAAGGCGTGATCTTTTATTTATTTAGTCATTTATTAGACGCTTTTATCCAAAGCAACTTACACATGAGAACAACAGAAGCAATCAACTGTAGTATTAAAACAACTAAAAACAGATCCAAAACTAAAAGCTAAAACTTTATAGATACTACCTATACACATTTTAAAAATAAGAGATTAAACAAAAATGACAAATGCATACAACAAAATTTAATAACGCTAAAAACAATTCAAAATAGTAAAGAACAAAAGGTATGAGTATAATAACGATTCTAACATAACACTAAGACAAACACCAAAAAATAAAAATAAAAAAACTTGTGTACAACCACACGCACATATATACACATACACATTTATAAATTCAATATATATATATATATATGATTTCATTTCCATTTAGTTTGTTGAAATATTAAAATAACTCAAATTAAATTAAAAACTTAGTCCTATACAGACATAACTTCAGACATAATTTAACAAATTAAAATAAAAAATACAAAAAATACGGATCAAATGACAGTAGTTTATCAGTAATCCTAAAAAATCAGTGATCTGCGAGCAGCTGACCGACGCCTCCTCTGAGCTGTTGATCCAATCAACGTTAAAACGCCGATGAAATCGGTAAGAATTACATGAAACACTGCTGATGTTCGCAGTAGTGAGGGCTCTTTAAATTTTGGTGCTGTTGTGAAGACGCTTGTCACGTGACAACATCAACATGGCGGATGTAGTACGTCCGAATTCCATTCATACTACTTGCATTCATACTATATAGAACATACTTTTTTAACAGTCGAGTAGTACGTTAAAATTCAAACGTAGTACCTACTAAGCAGTATGCGATTTCAGACACACCCATACTGGGCAGTGAGAGAGAGGAAGTCCATGGCTTATGTAGCCTGTCTGATTGGATTCAGCTGTGTGTGTGTGTGTGTGTGTGTGTGATCAGTGCATGTGTGCGTGTAATCAGTGCAATGGTTGATGGGAAATGCAGTCCAGGGTGATGTGTAACAGTCTGTGTGACCTCTAGTGGATTCGTGACAGTTATTACTAAGTTTTAATTTTTTTTACCAAATAATGTTTATTCGGTTTTGCATTAGGATATATATTTAAAGATTATCGAAGATTAATTTTTTGATTGGATTCAGCTGTGTGTGTGTGTGTGTGTGATCAGTGCATTCAGCTGTGTGCGTGTAATCAGTGCAATGGTTGATGGGAAATGCAGTCCAGGGTGATGTGTAACAGTCTGTGTGACCTCTAGTGGATTCGTGACAGTTATTACTAAGTTTTAATTTTTTTTACCAAATAATGTTTATTCGGTTTTGCATTAGGATATATATTTAAAGATTATCGAAGATTAATTTTTTTTATTTTTGGATGCTCATTTAAAATGTTAGTTTAATTTGTCCTGCTAACAATATCCACTATCATGTAATAAGTTAGCTAAAGTTTTGCTAAGGCAATATATAATGGGTATACAGGCTAACGGAATGGAGAAAGGACAGCTGAATACAGTAAAATTCATAAAGTAATCAGAATTGCCCATTGATATGCAAATCAGACGTTAAGTAATTAAAATGCACTAATGTGCATACATTTGACACAAGGCATTGCAGATGAATAGAATAAACAAAGAAACTAAAGCATATCACCATATAACTTCCCCAGTTAGTTAATCAAGATTATTTTCCCTTGAAATGTTGTTTAAATATGCAGATAGCTTGTTTTGGTTAATTTAGAAGAAATCTACAGAAGCAAACAGACGAGGATAGAAGGCTTAAAACAAACAACTTAATGTGTATTTTGGAAATTCCGTTTCCATTAGAGCAAAATAAGACATGGAAGAAAAATAGACCAAAATCTCAAAATTGAACAGTACATGAAGTGTCCTGCCATAAACAATATCTTCATAATTTTGATCACAGGCTCCTCATCTAATAACTATCCATTCTATTAGTATGTTGTATGCTGATAGATCTTAACATCCCTCCCTCAAATGTGAAACAAAGTTCTTGTCACCATCAGTTTGAGTGTGTGTGTGTGTGCATGGTACAGTAAGTGTAATTATAACAACATTGTCAACTGATTATTTGTATTTTATCTTTTGAAAATGAAACAACATGAAACAATTTGGTTGAGTGTGAGGGAATTAAAATAAATTGGTAAGTAAGTCAGAGTTGTGTTAATATAGTTAACTTTTTGTTTTTAAGTTTTTCCACTTGAGCCCCTGCCCCTCAAAATGTCTGTGCACATCCCTGGTTACAGTCACACCAGTTCATAGGTGTTTGTGTTTGTGTGTGCGTGTGTGTGTGTGTGTGTGTGTGTGTGAGAGAGAGGGAGAGAGAGTCAACCCTTTATTCCTGTGTGCTTTTTTGCATTATGGCTGATGTGTAGATTGTATACCCCCCAAATATTGCTCTGTATATTTTATATTTCCCATTAATTTCCTATGGTGGTCACAGACCAAAAACACATGTTATTTATTTATGTATTGACCCTTTAACTTTTGTTTTCACGTAGCAAGTGTCACAAAAGTCACCAAGTTTTGTACCATTCCCATGAAGTAAAAGTTTAAAAAAATTCAAAACTCCTTTGAAAATGGCTGTTCAACACCAGAGAGTTAAACATGTTTAAGATGATTTATTCAGGATATAATCCCCATAATCGCAATTCGCTTTCGCTCTTGCAAGAGCCCTTATATATTTTCAGATCTTATTATGTAACATGAATGCATTTAATTACCTTCTATCTTGACAGAGACCTGTATTCATTGTTGTTTGCTGTAACTGCCTAACATAAAGACTTTGGGGGTCAAAGATTAATACAAGCTAATTTATCTGCAACGGTACTCAATAACAATGAATCCGCTTTAGAGAAAATAGCAATCAGTGGAAGCAAATTAAATGTTATTCATGTGTCTTTGATTCTTTTGAACCAATTCGAATTAGTTACAAAAGCTATGCATCATAAATATCATCGTCATATCCCTCCACCTCCAAAGTCAGAAAATTGCTAATTTTACACAAATTATTTAAAAATCTCATTACCCATGAAGGTGCAGTTTCATCTCCAAAGCCCTTCTCTTTGTATCACACATCACAGACCATTTGGAATAAAAAGCAAAATGATGATCCCGAGAAAAAAAAAGTGATGAGGAAAAGTGACATGCTAACAGCATTTTAGTGAAAGGAGATTGAATTAACTTTTATTTCAACACACACAACTAACTATTTTTTTCTCTACATCTAAGTAAATCAATTGGCATATTGGAGCAAGTTTCCAATCAAATGAAATCATTGTGTTGAAGATGGTATGTTGTCAAAAATTGTTGTAACAGATAATTTTGATGATTCAGTCCCAAAATGCATATTATAGGTTTGTTTTGAGATGGTTTTATTTTGACCTCTTTCACCTTATTTTATGGCTTGATATCAGCCAGAACAGACACCCATCACGACTCACTCATTAGAGCTCAAGATGTATTTTTCTGTAGCCTACGAGAAAAATCCATGAGGCAATGTGCTTTCAAATGTGTTTTCCAGGAATCTATTGACAAAATGAAGCTATGTTAGACTGCAAATTTTAGACATCTCAGGGTGACTGGACCCACACTGAACCGCATGAGACCTACCTGTCTGTTGCAATTAAGCATGAACGCTGCTGTTTTGTTGACCTGTTAAATCAAAGATGGACAAACATCATTCAGCTTGGTCTAGGAGTTGTATCTAGTTTGAGATGTTTTCACTCATGAAGGTGAAAGAAATAGACAGCTTGTTTATGTCACCAAAAATACAGAATTGTTATGTGCTTTTGGGATTTGTGATGATTTTATGGTGTTTTTCATAGTACTTCAGTGGGTGCTTCTAATTTGGAGATATAGTTATAAGTTTTATAGACTTATAGTTGTATGTCTTCTGCCGATTCCATATAAAACATTTTTATTAGGACTGAAAATAGAAAATGTCTACCTCTTAAACAATGTTGTTTTTCTGAATATCATCCCCTTTGTAAACATAATTTGCTTTCTGTGACTTAAAAATCTGCAATTTGGTAAGCCAAAGTATCTGCAGAACATATAATGCAAATGGGACCTTCT
This sequence comes from Sinocyclocheilus grahami, assembly GCF_001515645.1. Classification (NCBI taxonomy): domain Eukaryota; kingdom Metazoa; phylum Chordata; class Actinopteri; order Cypriniformes; family Cyprinidae; genus Sinocyclocheilus; species Sinocyclocheilus grahami. The sequence continues at coordinate 82,183 of NW_015506021.1, forward strand.
TCACAACAAACAACAAAATGCAATTTCTGTAATAGATTGTGTTATGAAAATCTGCAGTAGTTAAAGATAATGACAGTAACCTATGTTTTGTTTCCTAGTGGAAAATGCTAGAGAAGTCTGTTGCTATGGTAACCTCCTCAGGCAAACGCAACTTCTGTTCTGTTCGTGTCTATTTGGTGCCAGGTGACAATATGCGCTCTAAGTAATTTAACTTTTGTGATTACTTTTGAAACTGCTGTTAAAACTTAATGTGGCTTTGAGCTAAGATATTGTATTTGAACATAAAAATGCATATTAAAAACATATGTTTATGGTTGCTATATAGTTTCAGATTTCATCTTCCAAACATTCTGAACATTGGCACAGTTTTTGTCAATAAGTGCTTTAATCTAAACACAGTTTTAACTGAAAATTATTTAATTTATATGTCAGCATACTTGCGACAGCTTGAAATGATGCACCCAGAATAGATACAATACTTGTAGACTTATGCAAACCTTTTTGCCAATGCATCCATTCCTTCAGTCTCTCTTCATATTCTTTCTCATGATGTCTCATTCTTTAACTTACGCTGACCAGACTGGAAAGTTCCATAAATGTTGCAGAGTTTTCCACCTTAATAAATAATAAAACCTTATATAAGATGTTTAGAGAAATGTGAGATGAGCAAAACCATTAAAGAATCAAGCCAGGTGATTGGCACCAACAACTCTCCAATCTCTGCAAGTCTTCAGGAGCTCTGACAGGTCAAGGTGTCTCTGGTTGTCAAGGCTTAGATATAAGAAACCTGCAATGACACTCTGATGGTCCTCATCCCTGGAACTGCCATAACATCATGTTCCTTTTCTCCTACTTTCCTTTTCCACTAAATTCAGCACTCACTTGCACCACGGACCATTTCTTGTCTCCAGTCAGGATGATAAGGCGAGACCTGTCAACTTTCTCTTTTAATGCTGGCTGTTGAATGGGGGTATTGTCCTGTGATTGGTGTTCAGGTGTCATCACCATGTCAGTCTTATAATGGCATTGGGTTTCCTGGCAAAGTGAGGTGAGATAAGGGTTCAATAGGCCAATTATGTGCCCAGCAGTACTGCTTCCTTTCACAGAGGGTCACTGCTTCAAAGAAGACCTCCTGCATGCCACTGTTTACAAGAATTCAATTCAATTCAATTCAAGTTTATTTGTATAGCACTCTTTTGTTACTTGAAATACAAGTTAACTGCAATAAACATTTTATTGAAAGATTAAATTGAACTAAAATTTATTTTTATTTCAGTTAGCTTCCAAGGCAACATTTATTTTTATTTTAGTTTAACTTGATGTACTAAAATATCTAAAACTGAAATAAAAATGAATAAAAACATATTTTAAAAAAATGCTTAAACATTAGCTTTAATTAAAATGAAAACAAAAAATACAAAAAATAAAACTAGTTCATAATAATAATAATAATATATAATGTTATGTCAGTTAACATAAGTTTTTTAATTTAGGAGTACTTTCACTTTTTTTAACGTTAGTTAGTGTGTAATGTTGCTGTTTGAGCATAAACAATATCTGCAAAGTTACAAAGCTGAAAGTTCAATGCAAACGGAGATATCGTCTTTTAAAATTCTGGCAGTTTAATGCCTACAAAAACGTATTGTAAGGACTACAACAAGTTACTTCCCGGGTTCATGACATCACAAACCCACATAAACCCCGCCCTCGGGAAAAGGCAGCAAAGGGGGCGAGGCCATGCTGTGCTGCTTTGGAGAAGAGGAAGAGAAAACTAGGGGTGCACGTAAAAATCTATTCATATATGAATCGCAATTCTGTCTTCTAACAATTCTAATGGATTCACAAGTTTCAAAATCAATGTTCTAAAACAGCGGTTCTTAATACTGTTCCTCCTGGCGTTCCCCTGCTCTACACATGCTATGCATCTCTCTCTCCCTCTCTCTCTCTCTCTCTCTCTCATTCAGCTCAGTTCCAACAATGAGCTGTTCCATTTATACACTTATTTTCACATAGCTATGAGAAGCATTATACATGTACGCGCGTGCAGTTGCCATACTGTATTAGAGCTTTAATCATGATAAAAACGTATATTAACAGCAGTAGCATTTATATAAGCTGTAGCATTTATAAATAACAGTGTATCTAAAAGTATGAGACAACAACAAACAAAAAAAAACATAGGCCTACTATTAAAAGCCGTGCTTAAGTAGGTTCTGCACGATTCTCGTCAATAATATCATCTGCTTCTCAATCGGGCTCAAACTGATAAGCGATATTAACGACGCCTTGTTTACAATCCAACCGGAGCACATGCCGCTGAGGTGAAGGGTGGGACGTTTAGACACGCTTTAGAGGCGGTTTAGCCAATCACAACACACTGGGCTAGCTAACCAATCAGAGCCCATCACCTATTTCTGAGGGCAGGGCTTCATAAAAGCAGGAAATGATCAGTGTGTTTCTCAGAGAAGAGGCAGAGCTGTGTGGAATAAAGGTAAATTATGTGAAAAATAATGTGTTTATAATGCGAAGCATTAACAAAAAAAAAGGTTTATAAAACACTATCTGATCAGAAAAGGCAATAAATATATTAAGGATGCACAATATATCAATGGCTGATTTTCATTTTTAGGATTACTAGCTATTTAATTAATTGTGCAAGCTCTTTTCTTCTGTTTTTACATTTAGATTATACCATTGCTATCATGTACTGCTCACTTTATTCTTAAAAAAAAACATTAATAATTTAAATATACTGTTAAATGTAGTCTTTAGCAATTCACAAAATGAGTATTCATTTTCCAAACTGTGTTTTAATAGCATTATCAAATTATTATCAGCCTGAATTTCAGTTTCAGTCTGTGTTTCTCTAATATATATATCCATATATCTCCATTTGAGACACATGCTAAAGTGCAGTCTAATCAGTCTCTGCTGACCACTTACTTTTTGATTGGATCATCAGAGATCTTTATACTATATAAACAGGGTCTTATATACTAAAAAGTTTATTTTTGAGTGTTGTTTTCAGCTCATTTTAAGTTTGTAGACAACACTGAAGGTAAGTTTAGTGGGATCAAGAGCTCGTCTCACTTTAACCTTCCTGTTGTTGGTGTTGCCAGTCTCGGTTTCTACCAATGATGAAACTTACCAATGTTGATGGAAGCTTCTGTAATTACAAGACTTTGTATTTCTTTAGAGCACAGACCAACACGGGTAATGGGACAGTGAGAGTCAGCATTGGCTTGCCTGCGGGTAGTTAAGGGCAAGAAGCAAGCAGACTGCCTGATTAGGTGTAGCTGCAATGAGAGCTGAGGGAACTAGTCACAGTGCTTCATGGGCATGTCGTGCTCCTTCGCTAATGGATATCATTAGCCTTAGCCGACACACCGCCCACAGCCTGTTTATTAGCACCCATTACACCACCATTGCCCCACAGCCCTATGCACTAGCAACCAACCCTTAAAACCAAATGGTGTGTGTGGCTGTGTGCGGTTGTGGTTTTTTTGCATGTGTGTGAGAGCATATGAAAGAGACAAATAGGTCTGGAGGATGTTTTGCCAAATATGCACAATAACATTCATCAGACGATTCAATTAAAAAGTTCAAATGAAATTTCCTTAAAATGTTGTCTGTTGTGAAAAAGCAGGTCATGTGAATACTGATGGCATCACTCTCCGGTTCCAGTGCTGTCAGGATTGTCAAGATAACTAATTTTGCTTTTGCAGATGTATAATTTGACATTGTATAATTATACATATGTATAATTCCTGCAGACTGTTTTGGCCTCAGAATTTGAGTCAATTCATAAATCAGCAAGGAAGGAAATTATCTTAGTCAATATGTGCTGGTGTTCAGTTATGTTGCAGAAAGTAATTTTATTTTACGTTAGGGCTGCTGGATTTTTGGCAAAAAATCATGATCACAATTTTGATTATAATAGTGAGATCATGATTATTTACAACACTACTCAGTGACTTAATGAAAACAAAATGAAATAACACATAACATTTATTATTCTTTTAAATAAATAAAATGAAAAAAAAAATCCAAATAAGCTCAACTGTAGTGCACTTCCACAGTCTACGGAAAATTATTAAACTTGTTGGAATATATGAAAGCCTTCATCCCTTCAAAGTAGATTTATACCACAAGACAAATCGAGAGCATCATTGCAAAACTGAAAGCAGCGCTATAATACTTTTGCTTCACTTGTTTTAATAATTGTTGAAACAAAATCATAGTTGAAAATAAAGTATCACCCGGTCCTACTTTACATTAGCAGACAGTGGGGCACAAAATAATGCCAAACTAATTGCCAGTTAAAATACACATGGTTTAAAAGTTTCTGGTATGATGAAACTTTGTTTAGCTGTTGTATATTGTTGTATAAATCCCATAAATCACATGCCATGCCTAATATAATACCCTTTTATTACTGTCTGTTTTGTGTTCATTGTCAAGCACCAAAATTAGTGATTGTACACTTGTAAATTTTATTTTATTTTGTATTACAAAGCTAATAAATTACTTCTAACATGGTATTTTAGTTTATTCTGTATGTTTTTAAATTAGACCAAATATTATCCTGTATGTTTTTAAATTAGGCCAAATATTAGAGTTTTTTTTAAGCTGTCTATTGTCATGTTACAACATGCTGCTCTTGTTCACTTCCCATCTTCCACCAGAAGTGTAAAATTTATGTGAATAAAGAAAAATAATTTGAACCCAAAGTGCATTTTACACCATATTTAAGTATAAAGATGATAGTCTGTGCCCCCTACTTTAGTGAATTGATTTATTTTAATGATGGTATTACAGTGTTACTGCAAAACAGATGCAGAACTGCAGCAGAAATCTTGTTGTAGCTGTTTTTCCTTGAATCCGTGTTTGACTGTTTCATATATTTGTTACTTTATCATGTTCAAACGAAACTCGTGTTTGGACAGATGGCATCTCTGCAGGCCTTAATCTGTGGAGTGTAAAAACCTAAGTAAAGATTTGCATAATTTTGTTTGGTGCTGAAGGACTAGGGACAAACCCTAACTTGCAATATTCTCACTATTACTTAACCATTCAAAACTTCATAATTTTTGTATTGTTGTATTTTAGCCGACCGAAACTAGAATGTATGCAATATAACATTCAACATGATCTTGACAGTTCATTACATGAACTGTGTAGCAGGATATTTTTGCATGGCTGTTTGTATAACTTGGCGTTGTAAAACTATGCAAGATCCACTTGGCAGCAATGAGGTTAGCATAGTGTCAGTGCTATACATCTTTCTCTCGCTCTCCATCTGTTTTTCCTAATTCATCCCTCCTTCCAAAGTGGTACTAATTATAATATTTTTGGAGGGAAGCTACATGTGCCTGGTAACCGTTTGCCACATTCAGCAAGCTCTGCATACACATTATACTGTACTGATTGTGCTGCTGCTGCTTGTGTTTTGAATTTGGACATCTGGACACAGAGCATGTTATACAGACAGGGGGAAAAGCTTTTTGGCTCATTTCTGATCCAGAAATAAAATGTGTAAAGTCTTGCACACGAATCTGAGGTTGCATTGCATCATATTCAGCATCAGGTCTGAGCAATTAAATGTTTTCGCTTTACCCGCTGGGGAAACATAATCTGTCAACATCATTCAGTTTTGTGTTGGGTGGAGAAAGAGTACATAGACCAAAGCGTTAGAACTGAAAGATCAGAGCAGTTTTAACCTCTGATGCCATGTTTGTATCTTGTCTTAGAAGTGATTGCATTTGTTCACCATCACTAACTTTGAAGACTTTTGGATGCTTTTAAGTGCATTTAAAAGGATAGTTTTCCCAAATGATGGACATTTTGTCATGTGGTTTTAAATCTGCTTGAAAAATCTCTGGGTATATATACAGTATATATACTGTATATATATATATATATATATATATATATATATATATATATATATATATATGCTATAAAGCAACAAAGTGTGATTATTTTAAAGGGGGGTGATTATTTTCTACCTACTGTTTGTGTTTGTGTTTGTGTGTTTTGTTTGTATGTGTGTGTGTGTGTGTGAGAGAGAGAGCGAGAGAGAGTGTGTGTGTGTATATATATATATATATATGTATGTGTGTGTGTGTGTGTGTGTATTTATAAATGTATTTATTTATTTATCATTAGCCTTAGCGGTGTGTCTGCTATCTATCTATCTATCTATCTATCTATCTATCTATCTATCTATCTATCTATCTATCTATCTATCTATCTATCTATCTATCTATCTATCTATCTATCTATCTATCTATCTATCTATCTTCTGCATAAATACATGTAAAGTATAAGACGTTTTATTTTCGGGTGAAGTATCCCTTTAAAGAACTACTCAGAAACAAATCTGCACATCGTATAGATGGTATGGAAGAGTACAGATGTGATTTCAGTCACTGGCCTTACTTGTATAAACCAAAAACATTTCTGACTCTCAGTAGAAGAGAATTCAATTTTAAAGCAATTGCAAATGAATAACACATGGAAAATGGGTACTGGCTGACTTATGCAGGAAATACATAGCAGCGCACAAATAGGTAAAATAACGCCTCACAAAGAAGCGCACAGCCAGCATGAAGTATAATTCCCTCGCCCCTTTGTTTGAGAGTAGGCAATTAAAGGAAGTAGGTCACTGGTTATTGAAACAGTGCTTGCACAGAGATACATTGGTAACATCTGTTAATACAAACAAATAGAGTATCTATCTCTTTGTTTCTTTCATGACTCAATCAATCAGTAGGGCACATGAATGGGGTCATGTGTCCATCTGATGGGTAGGATTTCTATATTTCACTGTTTTCAATCATCTTTTGTCTCACACATTTGACGTACTAAGATCCATTCATCATATCTCATTGCTTCAACAAGATCATTGAATCATGTTGAATCATGTTTGATTAATGAATTAGACATAAATAGACTTTGATTTCCAAGAAAAAAAATTACCTTCTCCACAGAAAACGAACATACACAAACATTCAGAATGAAATAAATGACTTTAAAATACCCAGAGTGCCCAGAGAGAGAGGAGCCCTCACTGTTGCACTCTTTTTGTGACAGTTTGTTTTCGGGCATTAATTAGCCGTTAAAATGCGATTGAGCTCTATTGTCTATGAATGCATTTTTTTTTAAAAAGCACACTCCTGAGAGTCCCACAATCTGAATGAAACAGATGTCAGCAACTCGCTGCCTCCCACCACTATCAGTTCCACCAGCTAGCCTTGTATTCATGGTTAAAGAATAAAATATATATATTTCAAATAACAAAGATACTGAGTAAACATTGAACACAACAGGGCAGCCACCCACATTAAATACTTGATGTGCACTTGAAATAGTTTGTGGAGGGCTTTTCAACCTGACATTCAATGCAACCATCCTGAGATCTAAAGGGGATGTTCTGTGGTTTAAGAAAGGCCCTGATGCAATATGAACAGTGTGTCACAGTGTTTGTTGTGGTGACCTGGACTGGTCACTTGAGGGCGCTCTTTTTTTTTTCCGTTGTTTGTGTTAAACTCCATTTCCCATAGTCCCCTGCTCACTAATCCTGGTTTTATCGGTAACACCTGTTCATCATTAACCCAGCTATATATATCATGCCTTCTCTCTGTCATTTGCGTCTGGATTGTATTGTCTTCTTAGTTGGTGTTGTCGGTGTCAGGTTTTGGATTACCTTTTGCAACGTTTTGTCCTGTTATTATTTTCAATAAACTGCACATGGAACTTACCTTGTTTCCTCCTGGCATTCCGTGACACAGTGTTGGGGAAGTTGCTTTGAAACGGTAGCTTGTAAAGATACAGGCTACTAATAATTTAAAGTATAGTTAAACTACAGTCAAGCTGCCCTTTTGAAAAAAGTTGTGCTACACGTTAAGCTACTAGCACACAATACTGTATTTTACATAGATCTTGTTAATATATGGCTCTTAATAAATAGTACAGTACAGAACATCAGCAGCTGTTTAATAATGTACATTTGTAGAATGATTGTAATAGTAGGCTATAATTTGAATATTGCTAGAGGAATAAGACAATATGCTGTTCCAGGGCATTTCTGAACTGGTTCATTTTAGTGATGAATTACTACTGACAAATGCATTTAAGTTAGTAGTGCTGCATCTTTTAGTGCATTAAAGCCCAAGATTGAATATAAACGTCTACACATTGCCTCTGATCAAACAGCATCTCCTAAATCAGTCCGAGAATGTACAGTAAGAAATGCAGTTTATTTAAATGTAGAATGTAAAAACATTAAATCCATAGAGATGTTGGTGCTTTATGAGTACAACAGCTTTGTGAAGTTTACAAAGCATTTGAAGCTAAGTTTATCAATCCAGAGCAAAACAGGCAGCATTACTACCGTCTACCATTCTGCCTTTTGACAAGATGCCAGCGGTTCCAAGCTGAGTTTAAATCTCACTCTTGTAACAATCCGATAATAATTATCTTCCTTGGATGAGCCATACAGCAGCAGAAATAACTGCTGGTGGGGATCGAAGTGTAGAGTAAATTAAACAAACTGATCAGAATAACTGAGCTGCACAGGGGTTCAACCCCCATTGCAGAGATGGGCTTTTTTGGCACAGCAGCAATAATGGCAATATTGAATGCTTCAGAATAGTTTTTTCACCCAAGAAAACAGAAGCAAATAAATTTAACAGAACATTTGCTCCATGCTTCCTGATTAGTTAACTTGAATAAAACTCTTTAATTGCAGGGAAAAGATGAGATTAATGGTCATGGCAGCTTGTGTGCTATTTATTTTCCAGACACATCCTGCCAATTTGTAGTAAAAAGGAAACGGATGCCATATAATGATATCCAAAATAAACATATGAAACATTTACATATGAAAATGATGCTAATTAGCTCTATTTCTTCATTTATTTCATGTTTCTGGCCTTTTTTGGTATGTTCCGCTTGCAGTAGATTGATATTCTGAGAACAAGAGACAAATAAGTGAGGGTGTATTGTTGTCAAACAAGACGTGATTGCAAAGAAAGGAGAAGATAATTAGGCAATGTGAGATGAAAGATTCTCATGTGTCACTTCACATGTTGGCCACAAGAAGTGAGCCGTGACAGAAGTCTCCTTGTAGCCCTTTGATGCCTTATCCTCATTTTGATTGTTTTTAATATTTTTCGAAAATATGTTTATATTTAGATCTTTTTATCGCTGTTATTTCAACACCTTACACCTTTTCTCATACACATAAGTGAGATTGAGTGAGAGCCATAGGTAAAGGGACATTTAAGCAACACAGCAGTAGGTAAGAGGTGTGGATCAACAAGCGGAATGTGTTATACTGACTTTGAAAGGACAAGAGTCTTATAACATGAACTAACATTGTGCATAACATGAAATGTAATTACTCAGGCACAGTCAAGACAGCGCAGTGAAGACAGCATGTCCCTTATACTGACAAATGTATATGGTCATTTCAGCGGTCCAGACCAAAAATATTTTGAAAACATTTAGCTGATAAATTACAGAATCACTTGGTTTCATACCTTCTTTAACTTTTAACACTGCTGTGTGATGCGATTTAGGGATGTCTGTATTATATAGACGTTATGTAAATTAGCCTATCAGGATATGTTTCTAGCTGTGCTTATTATACATTTGTTCCGGTTTAAATGTATTTGTGACATATCACTGTTTTATCTTATTTTTAAAAATAAGAAAGAAAGAAATTGTGGATATGTATCTTTAATTACACTACAAGAAGTCAATCTAAATCTTGAAATCCAAAGTATTCATTCCAGTAACAGTGGTTTGTTTTGAATCGAACATATCCAGTTGTTCTGTGCATCTTTTTTACTGACTCATTTCATTCAATGGAACTGGTTCATAGCAGTCAATTGTTTGATAACTGTCCAACTCCTGTTGTGTTTGTTACTTGAAAGAAACAATGCACTACACACAACGTTTTAAATTAAATTAGGACTTTTAATTAATGTAAATTTTTTTGGTAACACTTTACAATAAGGTTCTATTTGTTAACATCACTTAACTACATTAGTTAACATAAACTATCAATGAAAATACTTCTAAAGCATTTATTAATCTTTGTTAATATTGATTCCAACATTTACTAATGCATTATTAAGTTATATCTATTAATATTATTTAATGGACCTGAGCTAACATGGACTAACGATGAACAGTTGTATTTCAATTAACTAATGCTAACAAAGATTAATAAATTATTTAACAGTGTATTGCTCATTGTTAGTAAATGATAGTTAATTAATCAAATATAGTTAATAAATGGAACCATATTGTAAAGTGTTACCAGTTTTTTGTTTTTTGAATTTTTTTCATTTTAGTTGTAGTGGAGCCCTGTTTTTATTGAGGTAATCATAAAACACCTGTTCTCGTAGTATAACCAGCTAAATGTCATTTAAAAACCTCACAAAAACAGTTAATATAAAAAGAAAGCAAATAATTAGGGCTCCCAGTGACTATTTGGTGTCTGAATACCACAATAATTCAGGAGCCGTTGCAGCATGCAGTATAAGTGGTCATGGGTTAAGTGTTTGTGAAACCAAACAAAACTAGCACTTGTGATTTGAGTTTTCCTGCACAGCGATTGCATTATGTTGATGAGCTTGGTGCAGCAGGGGTGAAGAGACACGCTACGCTATTTTAAGAGGTGGATGGGTGATGAGTGCTAGAGAGCGTGTGCACAATTCATTTCTGCGCTTGACTGTCCTTCACAGGGAAAACAAAATGTAGCAGATGTGCGATTACTCTCGTATTTGACAGGTGCATGACAAAAACACATCTTACATGCCAGTGAAAGTTTATTTGTTTGATTGATTGTTTATTTGTGTCTTTGTGTGATGACCTTCATTTACACAGTGGTTTTGCTTTTAAGTTGGTAGCTTAAGTTGGAAGCAGAAAATGTATATTTTATTTTCTTGTTTTCTGTAACCTGCATATGTCCTGAATAGTAATGAGCTGCAGCTGCACTGAAAACAAAGAGTGGATTCTTGGGTCTGAGTACTCTGACGTTCAGCATTTCTCTGTGGCAACACGTTTTGAGCACTTCTCTACTGTATGATGTCATTACGCTATTGCTTCTGAACTAAGCAATTATGATTATTGAACTATACTTTAAGTGCACTTTATGTATATAAAACTAATCATTTCCATAGACACAGTAAAGCTAGTAAGCTAGTATTCGGTTTAGTATAGTATAGTACATATATAGTAGTTATAAATGGCACTTATATTGTGTTGCCATGTGACCGTAATGATCGGCACATCTTTCTTGTTTGATACATGACAAGATGCTCTCCTTTTTCCATCTTAATGGAAATCTAAATATGTTGTTAATTTGTGATTATCTGCTGCCATGGTTAGTTTTGTGTGTTCCATGTAGTTTTCCCTGAAATATATATATAGAAAAATATATATATAGAAGTTAATGTAAATGTTAATGTACTCTGTTGTTAATTATAACATTTAATGTTATAGTACTGTGCAAGTAATATGGCTCCTTAAATATTCTGCAGCATTAGTTGAGTTTATTTTTTTATTTTTATTTTTTTTATCCTTAAGGTCATTATAATTATAATTGTATTTAAAGACAAAGCCACAATTTCGGTAAACCACTGTTTAATAAAAGAAGAAAAATACTATTTTATGTTTATTATATATATATACATGCAATATTCAGTGCTTCATTATTTATTAATATGTAGTCAGTGATTGATTTTGACTAGCATGTGCTAAGGTGTGATTACTGCCTTTTAATTAGGTTTCCTGCCTTGTTGTAGACACAGAGGATTTACTCTACATAAACACACCCTTCAAACAATTAGCAAAGAAATCAACATAAGCCCAGCTACCTTTAGCCTCAATAATGAGATGGCAATGACATTTATTTTATTTATTTTTTTTCACCAATGAGGCATATTTTTTTTCATATGCTGTATTTTAGCTCATTAAATCTTAATGCTGTAAAACTGTGTTTATTTCTTCTTCCTTGCGAGTGTGTGTGCTCCAGATGCAGTCATCTTTGAAAGTCTGGCAACAGATTAATCATTTGGCACTGGTCTCACAAGTTCCTTTTGTCCTCCCCATTGCAACTGTCCAATTATTTTATTTTATTTTATTTTAATTTTTTTGGTTGCTGGAGAGAGTGAGTCTGTGCAAGATAACTTGGGATAGGGTTGGAGATGCCTGGTTTCCATCTAAGGGTAAATGCAGTACTGGATAACAAGCTGCAGCTTACTGTATATCTGTGTTAGGGCATGGCTTTGGGCACTTCACATCTTCTCTCATTTAAGTTTCCTTGTTCTGTGCAGCTTTTTAAAAGCAGCAGCAGGGGAACATTTTTTCCATAACATTTATATTCAGTCATGGCTAGTTAATATTGTGACATCAGCTGGGGGCAGTCCATATCCTATCATGCATCTGGTTACCAAAGTATGTAAAGTACATAATTTCTCTTTATATATTGTTTATTGATGTGTAGTGTACTGTTTTAAACATGCATGCATTTGAAGTTCATGTTTTATCTGTTTAGTTTTAGTCCACCTGTTATTTACTCACCCTTAATGCACTGCCCATGTGTTTGTATGGTCTACCTTATGTTCTGCTGTATGACTGATCTATGTCACAATAAACTCTGTTCAACATCTTTGTGACTTTGAGATATATCAGACTCATGATTCACAACAATATTATGAATGTTAAAGAACCGTCTGTGAAGAGCAGGCATCAGTTGGAGCTTGTCAGTTTCACACACATACAGGCCGCAAAAAAAGTATTTGGACAACTACACCAACATATGTCTGAAAAAAAATGTTTACACTGAGTATTCATGATATGTTATTTATTTATTACATGAAGATTAACTGTGCTGTCATCTAACACTCACATCAAGTTTAATATAGCACGGTTAAATTTAATCATTTGAAAATCTCAAAATTAATACTTTTTTTGGTAAGGCTTTAGAATATTGTACCTTCATTAATCAATAGCGACACAGGAACAAATTAGTAAAGCAATATTAGCACTCTAGTAATTACTATTAACAAACAAGTAACTCTCATTAATTAATTTGTAATAGTGCTTATTTGAATGTGCTAGTTCACTATTAGCTAATCAGTAACTACTATTTTTTTCATATACCTCCCAGAGAACTACTGTATGCAGGTTCATATTTATTGTGAATAATGGAAAAAGTATAATTAATTATAAAGTGATGGTCATTGCAACTCACTAGTAATGACTCAAGTACCAAATCTTTCAGAAGGAATTACTAATTATTTGGATCAGTATTCAAAAGTGAAGATCTTGATAACTCTGTTGTAATGACAGAAGCCAACTTTTGAGGTTTTCATAAGGTTCTGATAGTAATTCCTTCCAATGGTTTTGGTAACACTTGAATCATTACGATGAAGTGTTACCATGATCTTCACTTTAGAATACTGATCCAAATAGTTAGACATTTCTTTAGAAGGATGTAGTAAAATGATGAGTCAGTACTATCCAAAACCTTACATATATCTTAAAAGCTTACAGTCATTTTGGTCAATATTAAGGAGTTATCATGCTTTTCACTTTAGAATACTGATCCAATAATACAAATCATAAGTAATCCCTTCTGAAGGATTTTGTAATACTTGAGTCATTACTAGTAGGTTACCATGATCTTAATGATGCACTTTAGAATTAATTATACATTTTGCATTATTCACATTAATTATGAACCTGTATATTGTAGTTCTCAGTATTTATCTGGGAGATATGAAAAACATGGTACAGTAGTTACTGATTAGCTAATAGTGAAATGCCACTTTCAACTGATTGCTCTTACTTACTCATTAATTAATCAGAGTTTCTTGTTAATAGTAGTTACTAGAATATTAATAATGCACAGAGGCGGACAGTAACTAAGTACATTTACTTGAGTATTGTACTTAAGTACACTTTTTGAGTATCTGTACTTTACTTGAGTATTATTTTTTCTGGGAACTTATGACTTTAACTTCACTACATTTGAAAGACAAATATTGTACTTTTCACTCCACTACATTTCTATCAAGGTCCTCGAAGTAACTCAAGTAATGGAGTTGAGTACTTTGTCCGCCTCTGATAGTGCATTACTCATTTTCTCCTCTGTAGTTATTAATTAATGATGGAACAGTTTTCAAAAGTATTAACCTTTTTTCATATTGTACATTTATAATGTTTTGATGCCTAAATTCACTTTTTAGATACTGATTTTTAAACAACTGATTTTAGCTTTTAGTATTTAATGTAGATAGAATGGTACAGAAATTTAAGTATTGGCTATTAATTGATTGAATGTCATAACATGAAGAACATAATTATTAATTCATCAGTACAGACTGTAATTGGTTGTAACTGAACTGACATCGGTGACGAAAGACAGTTGTGTAATGTGAAAAGAACAGCAGTCTTTGCAAGTTGGCTAGTGTATGGGCACCATTAAGTGTACCACTGTACATGAGTTCATATACTTCTTCTGTCATTTTTATTGGTGATGTTCTTCCTGTCTAAATTCACTCAGTGAACTTGCTGTATGTAGTTGTAGATGATTGAAGTAACCAAAAGGGTAATGAGCCAATCAGCTTCCTGTGCTTTAGGGGTTTTCATGGGGTTCTACGTTCTATCCATCGTAAGTATTGAGCTGCTGTCACACCCGTTCGTGTCTCATTTCCATTCCCCTCCCCCAACATGGATGCCACTTTAAATGTTTGTCAGACAGGACATAATAACGCACTTTAAATTAAAATGGAAATACCCAGCTCACCATTAACCTTCTGACTCCTCAGTTTGATATTTTGTACCCACAGCTGAAGCCATCTCTCAGAGGAGATGGAGGCTGGGAGGTTGATAGCAGCCCAGTCTTGAATATATAATTCCCCTGAATGTGTTTGCCTTTGGTGTTTAATTTACTTTCTTTTACACAGGTCAGTGAGTCCCTCGTCAAACACGCTGTGCATGGTAATGGGGACCAACTGGAATGTGTGTATTGTGTGTTGTTTAAGATGGTTTAGATCCTACCTGTCCGACCACTACCACTTTGTTTACTTAAACGGGGAGTCATCTCAATTATCACCAGTAAAGTATGGAGTACCACAAGGGTCTGTCCTATGCCCTCTGCTATTTTCAATATACATGTTACCCATTGGTAATATTATTAGAAAATACGGAATTAGTTTCCATTGTTATGCTGATGATACTCAACTATATATCTCAACAAGATCAGATGAAACTTTTAAATTATCTAAGCTAACAGAGTGTATTAAATATGTAAAAGTTTGGATGACCAATAATTTTCTCCTATTAAATTTGGATAATATTACAGAGATATTACTTATTGGACCAAAAGACAGTTCACAGAATCTCGTGGATTACAATTTGCAACTAGACGGATGTACGGTTACTTCCTCTACAGTCAAAAATATTTGTGTTACATTAGATAGCAACTTGTCTTTTGAAAATCATATTTCCCATGTTACAAAAACAGCATTCTTCCATCTTAGAAACATTGCCAAGTTACGAAATATGTTACCTTTTTCTGATGCAGAAAAGCTAGTTCGTGCATTCATGACCTCTACTCTGGACTATTGTAATGCACTGCTAGGTGGTTGTCCTGCATCATCAATAAACAAGCTACAGGTAGTCCAAAATGCAGTGGCTAGAGTCCTTACCAGGTCAAGAAAATATGATCATATTACCCCAATTTTACAGTCTCGGCACTGGCTACCTATTAAGTTCCGTATCAGTTACAAAATATTATTACTTGCCTATAAGGCCCTTAATGGG
>NW_015506021.1:104492-104711 GCF_001515645.1 Sinocyclocheilus grahami
GTTCCGTATCAGTTACAAAATATTATTACTTGCCTATAAGGCCCTTAATGGGTTAGCTCCTGCGTACCTAACTAGTCTTCTACCACGCTACAATCCATCACGCTCCCTAAGGTCGCAAAACTCTGGACTTTTGGTAATACCTAGGATAGTAAAGTCCACTAAAGGAGGTAGAGCTTTTTCGCATTTGGCTCCCAAACTCTGGAATAGCCTTCCTGATAA
>NW_015506021.1:104752-109568 GCF_001515645.1 Sinocyclocheilus grahami
GACACATCTCTTTGGCCAAGCATTCAAATAATGCATCTCATAATCTTGTACTGCAGTTATATCTGATCAAATGCACATTATTATTCTTTAGTTTGGGTTAAACAAATCAATTTTGCTTGGTTGGAACAGCAGCTACGCTAATTATGTCTCTATTTGTTTCTCTGTTTTTAATCCCGTGGTAACTAGGATTTACGCAAGCTTCAGTCGCTGAGAAGCGATGATGCCAACCCCTCAGAGGACCTCAGATGATGCCAACCCTGAAACAACATACAGAACTACCACATTTTGCTATAAGTTTGATTGCATCATATAATAATTGTTTGTCCAAGTGTTCATCGTCTGTTTTATTACGTCTTAAATAGATTTTCTGTACATTTCTGCCATATGTACATTAATTGACAGTCACCACTGATAAGCTACCACTAAATATTGTAGAAACTTAATTTGCTGTAAAGTTGCTTTGCAATGATTTGTATCGTGAAAAGTGTACAAATAAACTTGACTTGACTTGACTAAAGGAGGTAGAGCTTTTCACATTTGGCTGCCAAACTCTGGAATAGCCTTCCTGATAACGTTCAGAGACACTCTCTCTTTTTAAATCTAGATTAAAGACACATCTCTTTGGCCAAGCATTCAAATAATGCATCTCATAATCTTGTACAGCAGTTATATCTGATCGAATGCAGATTGTTATTCCTTGAGCTTAAGTTGAACAAATCACTTTTGCTTGGTTAGAACAGCAGCTATGCTAATTATGTCTCTATTTGTTTTCTCTGTTTCTGCCACGGGATTTACATCATTGCTGATAATAGTGCTTATCGTCTGTTTGATTACGTCATTAACCAAATTTTACCATACATTTCTGCCATATGTACATCAATTTGACAGTCACCACTGACAAGCTACTACTAAATACTGTATATTGTAGAAACTTACTTTTTTGTAAAGCTGCTTTGCAACAATTTGTATTGTGAAAAGCGCTATAAAAATAAATACTTTTGATCATCCAAGACAATGGAGGGTGTCATGGCATCCCAGCCTATTGGCACAAAGAAATTTTGAAATGTCAGACACATTCACATATACATTAAAAGCAGTGCACTAACCCCAAGCAAACCTGCCACCCACAACTTGAAGAAAATTTAAAGCATGCCCTTGAATACTTGTATAGTTTTGTAATCGATCTATGAGTATGTCATGATATATAGTGTCGAACACAGCACTAAGATCAAGTAAAACTAGCAATGAGATGCAGCCTTGGTCTGACACAAGAAGCAAGTTATTTGTAATTTTAACATTTAAAAGTATGTACATTTAAGCAAATTATTAAAAATAAATAGAAATTGTGTGTGTGTGTGTAATAATAATAATTAAAACATTTTTTTAATTTTTTTTATTTTATATATAAAATATATAAATATGTGTCAGATTCTGTTTCTTGTTTTGTGTGTGTTTTGCTCCCCATGTGCCTTCCATGCCCTTATTTGGTCTTTCCTGTTCCCATTATGTTCCCCGATTAGTTCTTCATTTGTTCCCAGCTGTGTTTAGTTAATTATCCTAATTCCCCTGTGTTTATAAGCCCGAGTCTGTTCAGTTTGGTTTTGTCGGGTCTACTTGAATGTTCTTTGATTCCTGTGCTACGTGTGTGGTCCTTGGTGTGTGACAAACACTTGATTGTGCGTTACAGGGGTTTATTTTTAACCCCACTGTCTACAAATTAAAAAGAACAAACAATTATTAAACAAAAACACTTTGTGCCACAGCAAGGTGCCCACAAATATGTTGCAGCCTTCATAATGTGTCTCAACAAGTACCTGATAATAATTGAACTGATGATAGCAATAGGCATTTGTTGTTTTTTATGTTTTGAATTGTATAACTTGCCCTGTTTTCAAAGTCAAACCGTTTTGATTTAATGAGCTTGTAGTTGCATGTATAAACTGAGACATTAAAGACAGATCATTGTGTTCCTGAGAGACGGAAATAATGAACCCCGAGATTTATTGCTTGCTTAACATTTTTGAGGCTCATCGCCAGGGCAACAATGACAAATTATCATGAGAAAAACCCAGACCATGCAGTTGTTGTAGAGAGCGGACACCACAGGACATGAAGGTTCAAACCTTGTAAAAAGTTTGTGGCTGAACGTTTTCTGTAATGCCTTTATGTGTCGTCGTATTTTGTAAGCCTACGTGTTCCCATGACAACAGTGTTCTTAAGAGTCATACTTCATTTATGCTTGTGGGTGTGTGAGAGACAGACAGTTCAAAGGGTTTATCATCATTATTTTAGTTCTTAACAAACAAATGGAGAGTGTGTGCTATAATTACCATATTTTCAAAATCTAAATGCATAGTCCAGCTGACACCGAACCTACCAAGTGTATACCATAGTGCAATATGTTTGTTTTACTGTAGTTGTACAGCAGATATGCTTATAGAATGTGCAAGTTTCCATTAATTAAACAGTATCTCATGCTCCTTAGACAAAATAAATATTGTACACCTCAGTCTCAGAGGAGTCAGGGGTTTCATTCAGGTGTGGTCTAGCGTCACTAGTGCTGCTCATCCAGCCTGAGGTGTCTTTATCTTGCCTTGGGGTTTCTGAGCTCTGGGTCTGAGGATTTGAACCTCTCACCTCAGAGATACTGACCCTCAGAATCCACCTGGAGAACTACAGAGTACTCTATTCTCTAATGGTGACATTTTATGTGTAATTGCTGTGAGCTGCTAGTTACTTTGTATGAGACTCTATTTACATGTTCAAATGCATTATGTGATAAAATATGACTAAGATTATATTAACCCATCAATATTTAGATTTATTACTAAAACCTGTTTGTGTGTGTGTGTGTGTGTGTGTGTGTGTGTGTCCTTTCTTGGCAGATCCAGCTGTAGAATTTCCCACTGGTCTGCCATTTTACACTTTAAATTAGTTTATTTTAGTCATATTTGTTGTTATCTAATATCATTTAATATTTCTATAGAAATGTTTTTAAGTGAATATTCAGACTTTATAAATACATGTGTTCTTGTACCACACACTTTTATCAAAAGCCTGGAAGTTGGTTAGTGTATTTTGCTCATTGAGGCTGCATTTATTTGATCAAAATACAGTTAAAACAAGTAATATTCAGAAATAATATTGTTTCTGAACATTACTCACGCTATATAGCTCACTCTATCCCGGCCTCAGCGCACGCTAAGCAGGGGCTTCCCCTCACTCTAGGCCGCTGTGTTTTTCATTGTGAAAGCGAAACTAATTTGTTTGGTCTTGCAAAAGAGGACACGACTACAAATCAGTGGTTAAGTTGTATTTACAACACTGTTCCAGAACAGTTTAACCCAAATATCCAGATGTGTGCAGCACATTTTATGAAGGACTGTTTACTGATCCTGGGAGAGTAACGTTAGACTAAAATGCCGGCAGTTCTGACTCACAGCCTGTAAGTACGTTTTCATTTAAAGGATTTGCCACTGATGATTCAAACGTGAGTTTTGGGCAGTGTAGAGTAGCACTTGTTGTTTGTCATTTCTCTGATCACAAATGCAGACAGAGTTTTATGTTTACGTGGCGTGATGCAAAGCATTATAATCATTATAATCAGTAATTATGTCCCCACTGGATGCAACAAATGCCTCGTTTGTAATGGGTTTTAATGTTTTTGTCTCGTTGCTCCGGCCGGGACATGGCTTCAACAGAATGTGAGGGACGTAACATTTCCGTCTCACGCTTGAGGTATTCGGCCAATCACAACGCATTGGATAGCTGGCCAATCACAGCACACCTCGCTTTTTCAGACCGATGAGCTTTGTAAAAATTGACTCGTTAAAAAAAAAAAAACCCGTTTTTGCACTGAAAGAGAAGTGATCAAACGCTCATAGAATTAAGATGTGCCAGGCTATATCTGCAGCTGTATAAAAAGCAGAATGAACTGAAACGTTAAGACAATAAACACAATAAATAAACGATTTATGAATGATGCAGTGCTAATTGACAATTTATTACAGTACAGAAACTATAAACTATATTTTCTACCTTATTCTGTGCAGAAAATTTTAATAATTGTTTGTAGTATATAAAACAATCATAAAAAATTGCCATTAGGAAAAAAAATATAGATTACAAATGATTGATTATTATCCAGCTGCGTATTTGATTTATTATAGCAAATTCAAAGTAAGAGATAAGAAAATAATTCCTTGGGGAAAAAAATTATAATAATACATACATACATACATACATACATACATACATACATACAATTATTGTATTTGAACTTTTGAAATGATGGCTACGCCCCTGGTGTGACAAAATGTTAGCCTATACATAATACTTTTAAAGGGGTCATATGATGTGATTTTAAAATTTTCCTTTCTCTTTGGAGTGTTACAAGCTCTTGGTGAATAAAGAAGATCTGTAAAGTTGCAAAGACTAAAGTTTCAAATCCAAAGAGATATTCTTTATCAAATTTAAGAGTCAGCCACGCCTACCTAAAACACCTCGTTCATTCACGCCCCCACATACCTACGTTTCTATGTGGGAAGATTTGCATAACTGCTCCCAAATGTTCACGCAAAGAAAGAAGGTGTAACTTTTATTCTCGCTGTAGTATTGTTGTTGCCGCCGCCATGTCGTGAAGGCACTGAGTGATTCGTTGTGAAAGCGAAACTACTTTGTTTGGCCTTCCAAAAGAGGATGATATCTGCTTCGTCATGCCTGGAGCTGATCTGTGCTGGTTGCTGAGGAAATACTACAACTTTGCGCTGTGGATCGCCAGATTGGCTTTCACCGTGGACGAAGTGGAGTCCAGCCC
>NW_015506021.1:110041-124889 GCF_001515645.1 Sinocyclocheilus grahami
ATTATTGTATTTGACATTTGTCACTTTTGAAATGATGGCTACGCCCCTGGTGTGACAAAATGTTAGCCTATACATAATACTTTTAAAGGGGTCATATGATGTGATTTTAAAATTTTCCTTTCTCTTTGGAGTGTTACAAGCTCTTGGTGAATAAAGAAGATCTGTAAAGTTGCAAAGACTAAAGTTTCAAATCCAAAGAGATATTCTTTATCAAATTTAAGAGTCAGCCACGCCTACCTAAAACACCTCGTTCATTCACGCCCCCACATACCTACGTTTCTATGTGGGAAGATTTGCATAACTGCTCCCAAATGTTCACGCAAAGAAAGAAGGTGTAACTTTTATTCTCGCTGTAGTATTGTTGTTGCCGCCGCCATGTCGTGAAGGTGCCGTGCGTTTCGTTGTGAAAGCGAAACTACTTTGTTTGGCCTTCCAAAAGAGGACGATATCTGCTTCGTCATGCCTAGAGCTGATCCGTGCTAGTTGCTGAGGAAATACTACAACTTTGCGCTGTGGATCGCCAGATCGACTTTCACCGTGGACGAAGTGGAGTCCAGCCCGGTGTCGTCACATGTGGTTGCCACAAGCCCTCCGGACGCTCCTTCATCGAATCCGCCGCCTCTGCTCACTCTAGCCCTCCGGCCGTTCCTCACTTTATCCCCCGGCCTCTGCTCACTCTAGGCCGCCGTGTGTGACGCTGTGTTTCGCTGTGAAAGTGAAACTACTTTGTTTGGCCTTCCAAAATTGGACAGGAATAGAAATCAGTGGTTAAGTTGTATTTACAACACTGTTCCAGAACACTTCAACCCAAATATTCAGATGTGTGCAGCACATTTTATGGAGGACCGTTTCCTGATCCTGGGAGAGTAGACTACAATGCCGGCTGTTCAGACACAAAGACTGTAAATCCGTTTTTATATTTTATATATTTAAAGCAAGTTTTTTGGGCAGTGTAGAATAGGGCTTGTTGTTTGTCATTTCTCCTATCACAAATGCAGACATGGTTTTATGTTTACGCAGCGTGATGCAACGCAATGTGTAAAAATACAGTATAAGTCATTATAGTCCATAATTATGTCCCCACTGGATGCAACAAATGCCTCGTTTATAATGGATTTTCATGTTTTTGAATCATCGCTCCGGCCTGACAGGGCATCATCACAATATGGTAAGGCGTAACATTTCCGTCACACGCTTGAGGTATTCGGCCAATCACAACGCACTGGATAGCTTTTTCAGACTGATGAGCTTTGTAAAAATCGACGCGTTTCAGAAAGGCCGGGCATAGAAGAGAAACAATAATGTACAGTATTTGGAAAATAATGTTTTGTTTTTTTTATCCTTAAACCGCATAAACACATTTCATTACACCAAATACACAAAATAATGTTCTTTTTAGCAGCATCATATGACCCCTTTAAAGCTCTTTTTTTTTATCTTGGCTTACATACATTTCTACATATGCCATGTCATGCCATAGCATCATTAAACTAGCATTTAACAATGGACACACGTGTTTTTTTTCTCTAACCTATGGTTTTGTAACCATAAAGGCTGCTGTGTAATTTGCCCCCTGACTAAGCATTTAAAGAATTTAGGGGAAGCATTTAAATAATCCTGTGAATTCACTTAAAGAATGCAGAATCGAAACGTTAATCGAATCGAATCAAATGTAATTGCGAATCGAATCAAATCGTTCTGAATTTGCAAAAATCGTTCTTGAATCGAATCGAAAACCTATGAATCGTGAATCGAATTGAATTGATATTCGATGTCTTCCCAAAGATTCACAGCCAGCTCACGTTCCTGATGTTCTCACTTTTCAATGCTTAGTCCCCATCACAAAATCCAATCAACAACTAATGACCTACACAATACTGAAGAAAGGATAAGTCACTACTTCTGTTTCATCATGACATAAAGGGATAGGTCACCTGAAAAGTTTTTTTTTTTTTTTTTTTTATAATTTACACTCATGCTGTTCCAAACCTGTATGAGTTTCTTTCTTCTGTTGAACACAAAATAACATATTCTGAAGAATGTTGGTAAACAAACAGTTGACAGTCCCCATTGACTTCCATGTTATTTAAATTTTTCCATACTATGGAAGTCAGTGGCAACTGTTTGGTTACCAACGTTTTTATCAACATTCTTCCAACATTCTATACCAACATTCTATCCTCTACTGTACTCCACAGAAGAAATAAATTAATACAGGTTTGGAACAACTTTAGGGTGATTAAATAATAGCAGAATTTCTATTTTTGGGTATCCCTTTAATTATTATTATTATTATTATTATTATTATTATTATTATTATTATTATTATTATTATTATTTTAAGAATTATTATTATTATTATTATTATTTTAAGAATGTATTCAATTCTTATAATAATAATAATAAATTACAAAAAAACAGCATTTCATTAAATACATTTTCCCTAAATTTTAAAAGTTTACTCTCACTTTTGCTCAATTTAATGCATCTATATATATATTCTAAATTTTTGAAGCATCATGAACTAGTGTGATCCAAAACAACTGCCATTACTTTACCATCCATTTTAGAATAGTGTGACTATGTAAATGTAATCCAGCTTTTAGGAAGCTGTTAGATTATGTGCCAGGATGAAATTCCATGGCATAGTCTGAGTACAGTGTGTCAGGACACTAAAAACTCAGCTCTTATGCAGTGCTCTCTATACAGTGCTGAGATAATACCACCCTCTGTTGGGCTGTGTGTGAAATTGCTTAAAACTACTTCAGTGCTATGTAAAACTAACAATGAATTCACATTTGTGGCTGGCATGACAATCAATCTCTGAGCTTTGTGTGGTGAATCCATGGGCTACATTTCTAAAATACATGTTTACTTGGCATTGCGAGAAAATTACTTTTTTATTTTTATCTACTGTTCAACACCTTGATGCACATGTCTGAAGATTCTGTTTAGAATCTGAACAGGACATAACTGCTTAACTATAAATCCCAGCAGTTTTACACTCCCAAGTCTTCTCCTTTGATCGCTGTGCATCTGTTGACCAGTGATGTGTTTAGGCTGACCCTGCTTCACCGCTTAACAGCAATCAGAAGAGCTTAGGTTTGAGAGGCCACCGTGATGTTCTGTCCCAGTGGGGTTGGAGACGGGAGGGTGAGACAGAACGAAAGAGGAGGGGTCAAGAGAGATCAGCCAACTCAGTTCAGACTTTGTAGTCTTCAAGGCTAGAAAGATGTCAGAAGTGAAATGTTTTTCATCATTGAAAATACAAGAACCATAGTAGTAATATAAGTTATTGCTCCTTGTTGCTTACATGTTGCTCCATCTCACGTGACATGTACATTTTGTACTCATGTGTACTCATTTTAAAGTTTGAGTTAGAATTTTTGATCGACTCAATAATGTCAAGTGGTATAACCAAGTAAAAGTAAAAACATATCTTCCTTACACCTTGAATACCTGTGTGTGTGTACATCTTATTCATTACAGTATATTTGAGCTATTAAGGTAAAAAGTTTATTTTTACAAACAATCAATTATTAATTCATACATATCATTTTACACACCATTTTACAACCT
Source organism: Sinocyclocheilus grahami (assembly GCF_001515645.1). NCBI lineage: Eukaryota > Metazoa > Chordata > Actinopteri > Cypriniformes > Cyprinidae > Sinocyclocheilus > Sinocyclocheilus grahami. The sequence goes on from NW_015506021.1 coordinate 113,621, forward strand.
GAAGCTTGCCTTGTTATAAAACGATCAAATTATATGATATTTTTAGAGACTTGTTAAGCTTTGCATAAGTCATGGGGGTCTATGTTCTCTCTATGATATCATTTCCTGTTTCATGTTTTGTTTTTGTTTTTTTCCCCTGCATATTTCTGCATGTTGGTTGCAGTGGTGCAACAGGCATTTTAAATTGGGGGGACACAGCTGTCAGCTGACAAGACCCTCAAGGGACAAATAATTTACAGTATGCATTATTTTTAAATCAGGTGATGAAACCTACAGAATGGGTCCCATGATAAGAGATATCTGAGCTTAATTTTTATTTTCCACAGAGTTATAAAAGAGAACAAGTCCTGTCATTTAAGAATTCTTAAACACTGACACAATGATGGGTTTCAATTTTTAATGGGCCAGAGTGTTGAGGAACCGGTAGAACAACTGAGAAGTTGCAGAATTAATTGGGCAGAAGTGAAGTACTGCGAAATGAAGCGCTGAACTTCATCACCACAACTCAATCCTAACTGCTCTCTTTTTAGAGTTTCAGACAGAAAAATAACACTAATCTCCTCCAATTGCACTAATTCCTGTAAGGACAATGCCTTTTAATGAAAGGCACAGTCCCTCCTTCTTTTGGCTAGAGATAGAACAATATTGAATGGGCTCGCTGCAAATGCACATTACACTTGAATGTGCATTACAGCATCGATTGCTATGATGGCCAGAGAGCTATCAAAGCAAATGTAACTGGGCTAGAAGCGGTGATTACAGCCCCTTCTCTCGTCCTTCCCTGAGGAGCGTTTTTGGTGTCTGCTTTTAACACATCAATGGGTCAACCTGCAGAAAGACTGTCAGTTAGCCTTTAGTTGGATAACTCATGGCCTACACTGGGCTCGTCCAATACACCGCCAGAAGCGTACAAGACACCATCCAAAAAAAATTCAATCTTACCTCTGCTTTTACCCCGCTGTCTTTTTTAGTCTTTACTTTCCTCTCTTCTTCTTTCATTGTTTTGTTTTCTTTTTGTGACCTTCTCAAGTTTTTGGCAGGTAGTGTGTAATTTCCTGGCCAGATTTAGTCCGAGAAAGCAGTGTGGTGTATGCGTGAAGATGGAAAACTGCATCCATTTGGTGGCCTATCATTTAAAAATAGCTATTATTTTTAACAAACCGAGAAATAAATGGTTTTGACTAGCAGGACAGCTGTCGTTTAAGTTTCATATTAAACATCTTAATTCTTAAAAGAGTCATTAGAAATTCTTTGTTGAAATAATATTATCTAGACCCCCCCCCCTTTTCCTTCTTTTTTGTATCATTGACTCGTACAGTCTATGATATCTATCCTTGCTCTGTTGTGTGTATATAACTTTTGTAATATCACTCTTGGCCAGATCACTTCTGTAAGATTTGTTTTTCCCCTCTAGTCTATACCAACCAACTACATTTAGTAATGTGTTATGGCCCTTACCATGCTGCGTGATAACTGATTCCTCTCAAAGCACAGAGCAAACTGATTCATAAAAAATTGTCACAGAAGGCTCCGTGTATAAACCCATGTCACACTTAGACAATGAGTGTTGACCACAGCGAATATAAAAGACTATGGATGAAACCACAAGGATATGGTCTGATGAAACTGGGGTAGCTGATGTACCTTTTGAAGAATACAATTCATGGTGTGAAAAATTACAAGAGGCATTCAGTGTGCTACTCTAATATAATTTCATTAATCATTTGAACCTGAAAAAAAAAAAAACACAGCTGCTTTCCAGCAAGCACGCTTCACGTAAATGGGAATGCAAGATAAAATGCATTAGATTGGAAAACAACATATTAACGGTGGATTTATTTATTTATTTATTTATTTTTGCTATGAAATACAGCGTTCCATGTACTGGATTGAAAATTACTAGGGCATTTTGTTACGTTTTGTTGCATCTCCATGAAGCAATACTCAGCGGTAAAGACTGTGTAAGTTAAACAGCCTTCTCTTTCCACAGTATTGATCCACGGGGTCTCACACCTGTGTAGAGCCATTTCATATGAAAATAAGGGGGGTTTTGGCTGATGTATGGCATCCTGCTTGAGCAAACCCTGTTAAGATAATTCAGTTTGTGAAATTTCACACAGATCACAGCTCTGACTTGGTATATTTATGCAGTAGCCTACCATATATGGAGACAACTAAACAGACAGAGAGACAGAGAGAGAGAGGGAGACGGAGACATATTGGAAGTGAACATGAGCCGTCAGCGATGTCTGAGCACCATGGTAACCATGAGCAAAGAGCAATGTCTGTATACATGGAGTGAACAACCAGGCTAAACAAAACATTTCAAAAGCGTCATGGCTTCAGAGTCCTCTCTTCACCTGTCAGATTGAACAAGAATAAAGGACTGCACAGATATGTGTGAGAAACTATTACGTGGTAACCCTTCGTGCAGCTATCAGACAATTGCTTACTTGCTCGGTTCAGTTTCCTGAATCTTGGAGCTCCTAGCATGAGGATTATATTAAAAAGGCTGCACAACAAAAACAATAAATGTTTCCAATTACCATCTTAACTATGCAACTCTGGTATGGTGAGTCACTGAATAAAGTCTCCTGCTTCCTGTGCTAGTGAGTGTGACTTCCACTCTGATGCTTAGTTACTTAGAAAGTATATTTTTAGTCAAGATATCATGATCTGCAAAACAACAGTTTATTAGTTGAAAAGTCTAGATTTAATTTTTTTGAACATTGGAAACTGGATCACATGAGCAATAATGCCATCGCACTAGATTTCATTTTAAGCATGAGAAGTTACCATTGAACATCTCTCTCTCTCTCTCTCATGTAGAGTTGGAAAGTCTGATTCATTCTAACAAATCCATTTGTTTGATTCTTGTAAACAAACTGATTCACCAATTTGTATCCCTCCACTCCTAAATGTCGAATCTAATTATGTTTATTAAATAATTTATAATAGAAAATTGCATAAATTATGTTGTTTAGTTATAGTTAGTGTAAATTTATCAGTTCAAAGTTCAACACGATCACACTGGAATTATTATTTTATAAAAAAAAAATCCTCAGTGTTTTTGTGCCAGAAAAATATGGCTCTGATTAAATTTAAATATTTGATCTTTTGATCTTAATACATTAAGCCATATCAAGTGTTTTAAGGAGACTTTGCCGATTGTGTTCATATTCTGCTGTTCTGTGGACACATATTTGTGGGTTTTGTCTTTCACCTACAGGTGACTTGCAGGACACTGTACGTTATGGTACTAAATTAGTTTTATTAATTTAACCACCCCAGTGACTTGTCTCCATTGGCAAATTGCATGATTTGTGTTGATTGCAAATTATTTCTCAGGTATTGGAGAGTGCAGGTGGTGAAGTGACATTGTCATTTTATTTATTTTATTTTTTCTTGTCTTCCCCACCTGACTACTTTTGTAAATGTTGAGAGATTCAATAAAATAAAAAACAGCAAGTGATGTCACTTGTGGAAGCATAGGCATCTGAAAGTGCAAGTCTGAGAGTACAAGTGCATGTCTGTAGCCAGACTCTATTGAGACTGGATGTTGTAGATTTTGTCTGACTGGCCCAGTCACAAAAGCAGCTGCTGTAGATGGCTTTGATGGCAGCTCATAGTCATGTTTTCATGCAATTTCACAATTATCTGGAATACTGACAAAGCTCTTCTGTTATGTGTAGATGCCAAATAATATTAAACCAGACAGAAGTACTGCCTACCAGGATGCTTTTTGTGCCACATTAAGAGAGTACATATCTAAAAGTATTTTGCATATTTTTCACAGAAGAGTAAAAAAATGTTTACAATATTATAGTATGGTGTATTCAAGCCTATTACTACTTTATATGACCAAAGCTGGCAGAAGCGTTTGGTCATTTTATTGTCTCAGGTCAAAGTATAATTGTTTTCCGTTTTCTGCTACTTTAATTTTGACCTTGGTACTAATGCTAGCATATTATTCATCTGAAATATGTTCTGCCTATTTTTGCAGGAACAGTTTTTTTGAATATTAATTTTATGCAAACTACACTTGGAACAATGGAACGATCCTTAAAGTTGGGTGCTAAATCCAGAATTGATTACTGCAGGAGGGAAAGGCCATAAATCCTCGGTTATGTTAAAGAACAATTTTGTCTCCATTGTGAAACCTATAAAAAATCTATGTCCAATCCCACCCAAGCTCTGGTAAATTATAATGGTACTTAAGGTTGACATGTTTATGTATATTCCCATACCTCCCCTGCACTGAGTCAATTAGCTCTTATTCCTGGTCAACAGCTTGCAAAAGCAAAGACCATAGCAATTCCAGTAATAGCCAGGTGATGGGCGGCTCGTGAGAGATTTACATTTCATGCAGTCAGATGGCATTTTTGCTCCAACTTCTGCTTGTTATATCTTTTCATATTAATATGAGTAATGCGTTTTTGATTTTTAATGCTATTGAGTAAGCTCCATCTTAACTGCTGTCATTTGATAACATTTTTCATATTGCATTTAGTTAAAACATTATGAATCACACAAGTCACTCCATGACTCCATTAGCGCACTGAGGTAATGGATGGCAACTGGATTGTTGGCGGTATTATGAGGGCTAAACTGTGTCCATCTGAAGCTATCAGTACCATTTATATCACTCAAAGAGGGGACTATATATATCAATGCGTATTTTATGGGGGTGAATGTGAAACCAACTAAAATTCCAGCTCTTAATTTTAAATGGCTGTTGAAGCTCAGACTGTTCTCCTCTATCCATTAGGGCAAGTATGAATAGGTCCTATTAATTACTTCTGACATTTCCTTGTTGTGAAATGCATGCTTGACACATACATAGGAAAACAAGCATTGTAGGGACCATGCAGGGGAAAATGAGCAAAAAAGGGGAGCGGTATCTGGAAATTAATCACACTCCAATTTGTAAAAAGAGAAAAAGATGGGCTTCTATTCATGTCTCCCATAATTTACGGCACTTCTGAACAAGCACATTAACAAAATACATAACACTGAAGAGGCAGAAAAGGACAGTTCATTAAACTGCATTCCACGGGCAGGAAATGTATTTGAAAAAAAAAATCTAATTCTCTACTTCAGTTTACCTGTGAAAAGCTACATTATGGACACATTTCCTCCCATGATACTCGGCCTTTTCACAGGGAATAATGGCCACTCAGTATGAGACGTGCACCATAAATCAAACAGGCTCACGTTGTGTTTACCCTTTAGAGATGGGTTGAGGCTTGCAGAAACAGTATCTGCACTGTCCAGCTGTTTCCCTTTTTCCACTCCTGCCGCTAATCACAGCATTCAAACCTCTCTCAGCCATTGTTTTTTTTGAAGTTTTGAAGTTTTGCCAAACTTCATCCCCGCAATGTCACTCCTACTTTAGGTGGTTTCCCCCACCCCTGCCCTCAATGCTGCTCACTTTTTGAAGATAGTGTAAGCAGACATTCGCTGCGCTGTAAAGTTGCTAACAAGTTCCATGTGGGTGAGGTTAAGTACCCGAATGTTGCTTCGACAAAACTTTGGAATAAATAGACAATGGGTAGACACTTTCAAAAGAACCGATTTTCTAGGGATCTGGGAAACAGGCTTGTGCGCAATTCAGAACTGAAGCAAAAACGCCTCATTTCAATTCCTGAATATGATGCAGAACTGCTATTCACATTTAAATGCAAGTATGCTACATTCAGAAGTTTTTTTCTTACTTAGTTATTTAGCTAGAGTGCATTAAATTGATCAAAAAATGTTGACATTATTATAGAATATTTAAAATTCTGTTATTTTTAACTTTATCTTCATCAAAAATCTTGTAGAAAAGTGCATCACGGCTACTACAAAAATACTAAACATCACAGCTGTTTTCAATATTGCTAATAATAAGAAATGTTCATTAAGCACCAAATCAGCATATCAAAATGATTTCTGCACAACCTTTCAATGAAATATAATCAGGTCGAGTAGTAGGTACTTAACAGAAGCTGCCTATAGTGAAAATTACAAAATGGATGACATTTTCTTCCCTCTCTTCCATAAGTATGTCTTTGTAATTATAGAGGTGTCTGCCCGTCAGCTTTCTCTATCAGACCCCATATAAAGCTTTCAGGTACAAAAAGCTCCTTCTAGACTGCCATTTTTTCACAGCTCCAGCTCCGGAGGCCTAGGCTAATTGGTAGATCCACCGGGGAGCCCTTGACTGAATACTCCCAGTGAGGAGTGCATTTGCAAGCATGAGATCCATCCTCTAGGCTGCCATTCAGTGGCAAGGGGGAAAAGTGGAGCAGGGCACAACTGGGGAATGGAGGTGAGAGGGTTTGTATTGGCAGAAACAGAATAGCCTTGAATAATAAAAACGTAAAATAAATGTCTGTAGATTTTAAGTATTCTGGTGTTTGTGACCTATAAGTAATGAAGTTTTAAATGCATATTTTTTCACCCTCGTGCCATTCCAAAAACTTTATTTTTCCCTGTGGAACACAAAAAGAGAAATTTTGATAAATATTCACTTCTCTTGTCCATTCAGTGAAAGTGAATGGTGTCCTGGCTGTCAAACTACAAAAAGGCCGAAAAAAGCATCATAAAAGCATTATATAAGTAGTCCATAGGACTTGAATGGAATAGAAGTCTTGTTCTGTTCCTCACAAAAAGCCACATGAAAGCATTTTGTGAGGAACAGAATGCAATGTAAGTTGTAATTCACTGAAAATCTTACTTGACAATCTGTCACCATTTACTTTCATTATTTGAAAAAGAACAGATTGGGCATTCTGCTATAAAAATCTAATTTGGTTTCTACAGTAAGTCAAACAGGTTTTTGAAGACATGAGGATGTGCATGATGGCAGAATTAAATTTTTTGGTTGAACGGTCCCTTTAAATGTACCTTAGAATGTGATATCTCAGTTGTGTGACCAGTTCATCGCTGTAACCATAAAGAATGTAGCAAATATGATTTGCTTTAAAAAACATTTTATTTTATCTATTTTTTTTAAAGTGTAAACCGTTACAAAAGTATTATTGAACGTTGCTCATGCACAGCTGGTGGGGACCTTGAAAACGAACGAGTTCGACACAGCAAGTGTGGGTAATTGACAGGCACAGAATGATTCCTGTTTGAAGTGGTCCTGCTTGCCGGGCGGCTCATTCTGCTTGTTTGTCATGTAGCTTGCGATCGATGGTCAGGCAGACCTCAGGGGAGAGCTGGGCTGCAGGGCAGAGATGCAACAGAGCCCCTTTTGTTATGTTTCCTGGGTCTGGTACCGCAAGCCAGGGTCCTGGAGGGTTCCGAGGAGAAAAGAGATGAACTGGACAAGAAATGGAATACATTTCCTGTTCTTCTCTTCAGTGGACAACCACCCCACCCCCAGATTCAACACCCACTCTAAACCCCCAACTTGAGAGCAATTTCTCAATAGCTGACATTCTTAGTACTCTTAGCTCTGGATTTCTTCCATAAGTGTGTTTGCTCTTTTTGACTCTGACCTGTGACTCCTCATCACATAGATGTCTGACGGCTCTTATTGTAGTGGCAGAAAGAGACAATTATTATATCCTTCAATGAAGTGATGATGTCATTTCACTCAATTACACACGGACACATAAGATGGTGATGGTCATAATTTCATTGTACCACTCTGCAGGTTAACCTCCTATGAATATGTTCACCAAGGCTACATTTATTTGAATGCACAGTGCATTTATTTGAAAACACAGTAAAGCGGTAACACTGACAACTAAAAAAAATATACTTTTTTTATTTCTTTGTCATTTATTCTTATGATGGCAAAGCTGAATCTTCAATGTCACGCGATCCTTTAGAAATCATTCTAATATGCTGATGTGGTGACTTTTGTGATTCTGATTTTGTGGAAACCCTTTTTTCACACTTCTTTGAATAGGAAGTGTGAAAAAAAAACATTTATTTAAAATATCAATATTTTTAACCTTATGAATGTCTTTACTGTCACTCATTGTCAATTTAATGCATCCTTGCTGAATGAAATAATACATTTTTTAAAAGTCATACTAACCAAAACTTTTGAACGTTAGTGTGTGTATATACTGATTTTATATATATAAAAACCGATTCATTTATATAATTACTAGTAGTTGCACTATACACTTTTATTATTTAGATAGTGACCAATAATCTGTGACCGATATTTTATATGTAGATTGATTTCTCCTCGAGAAATAGTTTCTCAAGCGTGCACTCTCATCACCGCTGCTGCTGCGTGAATATGACACATCACAACACCACGGAGACCCGAGGAAAATCTGGGATTAAAATCCAAAACCTGACTTGAAATAACCTAACAAATCAATCAGGGCTAAAGCGGTTCCATTAACGACAAATTAAATTCACACAATCTAAACTGTGCACGCTTATTCTTAAGCAGACCTTAATGTCGATCATGGATCAAAGCGATCCACCATGACAAACAGCGAATATATCTGTGCTGTTTAATGCATTTGAGGCGTTGTGTTTTCCTCAGTGCATGTAAATGTTAGAAAGTCATACAAACATATCCATTTTGCTGTCAGGAGTATGCGAGGCAGGAGAGAGCAACAAGCGCTCGCATGCGCGCTAAACAGACTGAGCGCAATCGAATAGAAGCGCAATAATTCTGAGTAAAATATACATTTTGCTAAATAAAATTGTTTTTGGACATTAAATGTGTCTTTTGTAACATTTTAAACCTACATATAAAGTGTATTTTTATGATAACAGTAACTGTAAGTGTACTACTGTAATAGGTAAATCAAATGTAAGCAACAGGTACAGTACTAATTACTAAGCTCAAATGAGTTAATATGTGTTTCTTATAGCAGTTAAAATGTAGTCATTTTCTTTATTATTTATTTTCATTTTTAATTCAGTGATTTTAACTTTTAATTGATATCTCAGTTGTGTGACCAGTTCATCGCTGTAACCATAAAGAATGTAGCAAATATGATTTGCTTTAAAAAGCATTTTATTTTATCTTTTTTTTTTTTAAAGTGTAAACCGTTACAAAAGTATTATTGAACGTTGCTCATGCACAGCTGGTGGGGACCTTGAAAACGAACGAGTTCGACACAGCAAGTGTGGGTAATTGACAGGCACAGAATGATTCCTGTTTGAAGTGGTCCTGCTTGCCGGGCGGCTCATTCTGCTTGTTTGTCATGTAGCTTGCGATCGATGGTCAGGCAGACCTCAGGGGAGAGCTGGGCTGCAGGGCAGAGATGCAACAGAGCCCCTTTTGTTATGTTTCCTGGGTCTGGTACCGCAAGCCAGGGTCCTGGAGGGTTCCGAGGAGAAAAGAGATGAACTGGACAAGAAATGGAATACATTTCCTGTTCTTCTCTTCAGTGGACAACCACCCCACCCCCAGATTCAACACCCACTCTAAACCCCCAACTTGAGAGCAATTTCTCAATAGCTGACATTCTTAGTACTCTTAGCTCTGGATTTCTTCCATAAGTGTGTTTGCTCTTTTTGACTCTGACCTGTGACTCCTCATCACATAGATGTCTGACGGCTCTTATTGTAGTGGCAGAAAGAGACAATTATTATATCCTTCAATGAAGTGATGATGTCATTTCACTCAATTACACACGGACACATAAGATGGTGATGGTCATAATTTCATTGTACCACTCTGCAGGTTAACCTCCTATGAATATGTTCACCAAGGCTACATTTATTTGAATGCACAGTGCATTTATTTGAAAACACAGTAAAGCGGTAACACTGACAACTAAAAAAAATATACTTTTTTATTTCTTTGTCATTTATTCTTATGATGGCAAAGCTGAATCTTCAATGTCACGCGATCCTTTAGAAATCATTCTAATATGCTGATGTGGTGACTTTTGTGATTCTGATTTTGTGGAAACCCTTTTTTCACACTTCTTTGAATAGGAAGTGTGAAAAAAAAACATTTATTTAAAATATCAATATTTTTAACCTTATGAATGTCTTTACTGTCACTCATTGTCAATTTAATGCATCCTTGCTGAATGAAATAATACATTTTTTAAAAGTCATACTAACCAAAACTTTTGAACGTTAGTGTGTGTATATACTGATTTTATATATATAAAAACCGATTCATTTATATAATTACTAGTAGTTGCACTATACACTTTTATTATTTAGATAGTGACCAATAATCTGTGACCGATATTTTATATGTAGATTGATTTCTCCTCGAGAAATAGTTTCTCAAGCGTGCACTCTCATCACCGCTGCTGCTGCGTGAATATGACACATCACAACACCACGGAGACCCGAGGAAAATCTGGGATTAAAATCCAAAACCTGACTTGAAATAACCTAACAAATCAATCAGGGCTAAAGCGGTTCCATTAACGACAAATTAAATTCACACAATCTAAACTGTGCACGCTTATTCTTAAGCAGACCTTAATGTCGATCATGGATCAAAGCGATCCACCATGACAAACAGCGAATATATCTGTGCTGTTTAATGCATTTGAGGCGTTGTGTTTTCCTCAGTGCATGTAAATGTTAGAAAGTCATACAAACATATCCATTTTGCTGTCAGGAGTATGCGAGGCAGGAGAGAGCAACAAGCGCTCGCATGCGCGCTAAACAGACTGAGCGCAATCGAATAGAAGCGCAATAATTCTGAGTAAAATATACATTTTGCTAAATAAAATTGTTTTTGGACATTAAATGTGTCTTTTGTAACATTTTAAACCTACATATAAAGTGTATTTTTATGATAACAGTAACTGTAAGTGTACTACTGTAATAGGTAAATCAAATGTAAGCAACAGGTACAGTACTAATTACTAAGCTCAAATGAGTTAATGTGTGTTCTTATAGCAGTTAAAATATAGTCATTTTCTTTATTATTTGTTCATTTTTAATTCAGTGATTTTAACTTTTAATTTAGTTATTTTAATGCTTTAAAGTGCAATTTTAGATTGTAATGTTCTAATGTTTTGCTATCGGTTCTGCAAACTATAAAAGGTACAGCTGTAATAAAACCAGAGAGAAAGGCTGCATGGCTAGAAATGGTAAAAAAAAACAAGTCGTGGCCTAATGGTTAGAGAGTCGGACTCGTAACCCAAAGGTTGTGGGTTTGAGTCTCGTACCGGCAGGGATTGTAGGTGGGGGGAGTGAATGTACAGCGCTCTCTCCCACCTTCAATACCACGACTGAGGTGCCCTTGAGCAAGGCACCGAACCCCCAACTGCTCCCCGGGCGCCGCAGCATAAATGGCTGCCCACTGCTCCGGGTGTGTGTTCACGGT